>NW_026267763.1:52395-65707 GCF_000697945.3 Frankliniella occidentalis
AATGTAAGTATACTAGGCTCTCCTTAATTGGAATAAACTTGAAAACCAAACTAGAAAGCACCTCACTTATCTTTGGTACAATTTAGTATCAACAAATGGGTAAACATCAGTACAATATTAAAAATCAAGAGGTACTAAGTAACGTATTTTGGTAGAACTTAAATTTCAAAAATAATTATCTACAACATAAAGATAAGACCTTAAATTATCAATAAGCTACTCATCATCATGGTCAATGTATAATATTTCAAAATATTCATTTAACTTAACGTCACAATCAGAATCTTCACTCTCCTCCTGCTCTTCTTCTTGAGGAACTGAAATGAGGAATTCTGATTCATTTTGAAGTGAGAGGCATTTCACACCCTCCTCAACATCTCCAAAATATTTGTCTTCATGATCTTCATGGAAAGGAGAGTAAATTAGTTGATAGGCTGGCCGTTTAAATGGAGTATTACACAGAAAGTATTCGGGAACAAACCACTCTCTGTGTATGGTTTTCAGTCTTTCTCTCTTCTCCCTCCAAAAACTTTCATCATAGTTAACTTCAACGGTAAGGTACTTGGGTTTTCCCTTAACTGTTGAGAAAACAACAAAATCACACTCCTCCACTTTCATGATATCCATTGCCATTTGCACCTGATAATACCACTTATTAGTTTCTTTCAGTTGTGGTTTACCTGTCACTTTATTACGCTTTAGGCAAAACCTTCCTAACTGATCCTTTGGTAATAATTCATAATCATTTGGATCCATCTCCTCAAGAACGGCAGGACACTTAATTTCCAGTAATTTAAAGATTCCATTCGAGTCGACTATTAGTCCATCAGGACTGCATGAAAGCTGAGGGCACATGGGATTCACCCACATGCCACTTACTACAACAGCGTGATGAGGGTGCACTTTCTTTAGGTCTCTTGCAAAAACTCTCCTTGCAACAGGTTCTAATTGTGTGCCTCGCTCCATGGCATCGTTTTTGAAAGGGTCCAAACGCCAAACATGTTTTCTCAAAAAATTCATTCGACCCCTTTCGCTTGAAAGCCCTAAAATTTGCTTTGCATTTGATGCAGGAATCCTGACAGATCTCTCACGAAACCAGGAATTGCTTTCACTCTGCTTTTGAGTCAGAGGGAAATGCAGAGGCTGTGTCATGGACATTTGCCTAATATTATTTAAATTCCAGAGCAGGTAACTGCACAGTTCCCCAAAAACAGGAGTCAAGTGTTCATCTGGGTAGAACTCAGCAGGTGGAGGACTGTGAAGGAGTTGATAGTACCAAAGAATTTTTTCTGGATAATCTTCAATAAGACTGTAGAAATATTTCACCTTAGCTTCATCCACTCCAACTTGAATGGCCGTAGGACGAGGATCAAAATGCCCTCTTCTGTAGTATCTGGCCTCATTGTAATATTCACCTTTTTCTCTGACTATGCCGGGCTGCCTGTTAGCTTCAGAACCTGATGCAAGCCAGTAGCACAATCTGCCAGTGCAAGTGACAGCTGTAAGCAAAGAAAAGCAGCTATTAAACAATGTTTAGTAATTCTTTGTTGTTTGTTGCAGGTAAAACTTCGTCGTTCCCAATCCATTCAATGCGAGAGGAGCTTCTTATGCTACGAAAGGGCAAGGCAAAGATTAGACTGGGATACATTTCAATTTTACACTGGTTTAACAAAGACCATGTTTGAGGTACTGTACACATTCCTGGGGGGGGATGAAGTTTGTGGATCCTTGAAATATAGGTACGGTGCCAAAACTCCCAAGAGAGAACAATTTTTAGGGGACTTGTATCCTAAGGACAAACTGTTTATGACTCTGCTCCGACTACGAAGAGGAATTCCCCTCAAAGACCTTGGACAGCTATTCAGTGTTCATCACACCTGGGCAGGCAGAATTGTCTTCACATGGGTGCGCTTTATGAGCTTACAATTCCAGCTCATGGAAAGCAGTATGTTTCCGACTGGTGAGGATCAGAACCTCCTGAAGCCCAAGTGTTTTGAACAATTTCCCAATCTACGTGCAATTATTGACTCGTCTGAGTTCAGGATCCAGAAACCAAAAAACTTTCAGCACCAGAGCAATACCTTCTCCAAATATAAGAAAGGTAATACAATCAAATTTCTTATAACCATTTCATGCCATGGTGGTTTGTCGCACATCAGTGAAGGATATGAAGGAAGCATATCCGACAGGCAGCTTCTCGTAGAAAGTGGTCTGCTCGACAGGATGCTCCCTGGAGAGGCTATAATGGCTGACAGAGGTTTTGATGCGGAAGATCTTTTCGATGAGAGGGATTTAAAACTCATCATGCCTGCATTCCTTGGAGACCGACAAAGTTTTACAGCTAGGGAGCTAATACGAAATAGGGCTATTGCAGTGTCAAGAGTCCATGTTGAAACGTTCATAGGGAGAATAAAGCAATTTCGCTTGGTGCGGTACATTATCCCTAATAAAATGTTGCCTATAGCAAGTGACCTTGTCAAGGTTTGTGCCTTTTTAGCCAACTTCCAATTACCTTTCATTGTTTATGATACTGATGACAACAATTAATTTATGCATTAAAAAGATGATTGTGATCATGAATAAATTGTGTTCTGTAATGCATTACTAAGGCAACCAAGAAGATTTTTTTTTACCTTCATGTCCTTGATTCTCCACATGGCGGCCAATGAGAAGGAGAACAGCCATAACATGACAGCACCGCCCAAGTGCCCTTGCCTTACAGCAACATCCAGCAGCGCACACTGATCCACTTTTTTTGGATATGGTGACTGTCACCTCATATGTGACGTTTCTGTAAGATGCATGCACCATTGCATTAACAAAATAGTGATCGTTTCTCTGGCAGTCTTTTATTGTGACAACTCTGCCACTATCTATAAAAAGATTGGCACGCCTCAATGTTCCATCCACAAAAATATTCTTCCGATCACTCTGAGTGGACACAGAAAAATCTACAAGGCCTTGTGAGTCAGGTTCAGATTCTACAGCCTCCACAGCCTCCACACCACCATCATATGTAAAACGAGTTTCGGGAATTTGCTTCAAATACTCCTTCGCTTTCACTGAAGAATACTTGTTGGGTATGTGTACACTGGGAAACGGTTTGAAAAGTGAAGGACCCCAGGGCTGCACTTGTGGAAGGCGAGAAATGATCTGCTGAGCCTGGAATGGAAGGAAGAATCCATGCGTTTACGAAGGTAATCAAAGCACCAAGTGACACACAATATTTGTAAATTACCTCAGACATCAGTCTCTTTCTTTTTAACTCATACCACTTTCCCCCGTCCACACCAGGATACAACAGCGAAGACACTTTGTTTCTCATGTGATTTTCAACCCTGCAATTACAATTTACAGATTTACAGTGATTACCTAGGGAGAAAGAAAATACAAAAATGAAAATGTTTAGTGAATTGCAACTACCTAGTTATCAGAGCCTGTCTTTTGCCCTTCAGAGGCAAACGCCTGCATTGCAGCCACCTAACCAGTTGAGCATTCTTGTAGCTTTCTATCTTCTCAATGTCAAGCTGAGCTCCAGGGACTTCATCTTCTTCATTCAACTGTGGATCAATGATATCCAGATCGAGATTGGGATGATCACAACCTGGTCCCTGTGTTTGGGTTGGTTGACTCTGACTCCCAGGGATACCATTGGGGATGGCAGTTACTTTCTAAAAAAAAATTACAGAACCACAGAGGAAAAAATTGATGTCACTGTATGTAAGTCTAATATTCAGATGGCAATGCTTACTTGTGTGTGAGGAGCTGTTGAAGTAATGCGACAACCCACTTCTGATGACACTTTCACATCCTGATTCTGACTCCTGGTGATGCAATTGGAGATGGGAGGTAAGTTCTAAAAGAAATCACAGAGGAAAAAAAATTATGTTATAGTGTTATCCAACATGAGACACATGAGAATACAGAACATCAATACTCAACATTAATTATCGGTTCTGACAAATCAGGAGCTTCCCACTCAGTTGGAAAGGGAGAAGGTGCCTTCTGTGACAGTGCCAAAGAGGACTCAGATGGTGAATAAAATAAGTCTAATGACCCGTCACTGTTAAAAAAAACATCCTCGTTGTCCTAAATTAGAAAAAAAAAATTGAGATTACTTGACTGAAGTAGGGTTGCATATATGTAAAATTCATTGTTACAGATTTAACAAATGGGAATGACATGCACTGATAGGGACCTGCTGTCTCTTGTCTGTCTGTAGGTCATCACCCACTGGCTCAACTGTCCGATGTGTGTCACCAGTCTCTGGACTTTCCTTCGGCTGGGAAAACTTCTCTATTATTTGTTCTGTTTCTAGGGACAATTTGCCTCCAGAATCTACTCTTTGATACCACACAAGATAGGCTTGCTCAGAGGACAACTTTCTTAAAGTGGAGTTTGAAACTTTGGTATCATCAAAATGGTACCAGCTATCAAAGAATTTAATGAAAAAATGACAGTGGATATGAACTTGATATTTGAATTGTACACTAAGGGTGGCCACACATTTCCTATCCTTATAAATATCTGTTACTGCTTAAGGCAAAACTCTCTAATTGTTAAATAGTTAAAACAAAGTACTAACAGAAAGGAGGACACTAATTGCTGAAGGGAAGCAAAACCTGTGACCACCCAATGACTCAGTAATGGCACAAAAATTTAAAAATTGAAAATGAGGAAAAACAGTCATTACCGGTCTCCTCTCTGGCTTATAGTCATATAATGGCCAAGATGAAGCACTTGTCCACGGTGGTTAGTCACTCCTACAGCACGATACAAGGTGCTCTGACCATCATATAGTGTGAAGGGGGCAAGATCCAGTTCAGGGCAGATACTAACACTAGTTTGAGACTTTCTCATAGTTCCGTCAAAGTGTCGATAAAACCTGTTATTAAATGAAACCAGGCACCCACTGAAAGACATGTGCAAAAATTTCCATGCATCTTTAACAACTGTATTCACCTTTTTAAATGTACTATGAGGACGGGAGGCAGTCTACCCAGCAGAAGTCGGTGTTGCAACCCAAGGCTTTCACAAGAACTGCAATGCCCATCAAGAAGAGTTTGTTGTTTGCAATACTCTGCTATGCAGTCCTGAGAGAAATAAATTCATTAGTCATCACTGAAACAGGGAGAGGCTGTTCTGAATCGCAGGTGCTATAATCACTCACTGTGATTGTAGGATTGCTGGGTGCCACTGACTTTGGTCCCTCTAATGGTGATGGCATAGGAACTGACAGGAGGTGATTCACATCATTGAACTGTCCACTTGAATTTTTGCATGAGGGGCACTCCATAAGTGTGACAGTTTGGACATGGAAAAACTCTGCTATGGGTGAGGTAGACTTTCTTGTCTCCCAGTGACTCTTCACTACCTCACCCAAACCATGTGTTTCAATATCTTGCAGGGGATCACTGACCTGGTGCTCAACCACTATCTGCAAATGTACAGGATTCATTCAGCTGTTGAACATATTCTATGTTATTTATAAATCTACATTGAAAGCTTACTGTTAACTCATCGTGAATTGTTTCAAGAACGAAGGACAGAAATTCCTGCGCATCCGCTTGAACCTTCCTTCTGAATTGGCTTATGCTCTCCACAGAATCCTACACATAATAAATTATTTTAATCTGTCAATAAAAGGACAAAACAAAAATGAACAAACACAGTTAGCTTGCAGTCTTACCACAAAGTTCACCATGTTGAATGGATCTCCTTCATCATTAAGAGCTGATATTACTTCCACTAAATTTCCAAATAATATCCACTGATTGTTGACAAAACCAGCATTACTGAGGCAAAACTCTTTAAATTTTGTTGCCATGAGGGACTGAACTATGGCATTCATGAAACAAGACTGCCCAAGGTTGAAAAGACCCCTTGGCCTACCCACCTGCAAAACATATTTGTGCAATAAGGTTTACTTAGAAGATTATTTAGAGAGGAATAATTGGCTTATAATATTGCACACAATATCCGTACTTGAGAAAACATGTACCCAGAGTTAGAGTACATGATTGCTGAATCATAACCTGTAAAAAGACAACAGTTGATACAAATTTCGGAACAGACTATCATTACACACACTTGCATTGAATTAAACTCACTTACTTTTCGAAAAAGTCAAAGAAAACTAGCGATCTAACAAGTCTTCGTGGCTTGCCGGTCCTTTATCGCGATTTCAAAACTCGAATTTCTTTAAAAACTCACTATATCGGGTATTTCCCGCAAACCACGGTTAAAATGGATAGCACCATCGTGTCCGGCGTGAAAATTTACTATGAGAGGCAAAAAACCGCATCGAAATCGGAGCTAAAATAAGGATTCCTGACTCTACCGTTGCGCCGCGCGGCAAGGGCTTCTGCTTGTTATGGGTCCGCGCTACGCGCTGCCACCGCGCCGCCATGTTCTTCTTCTTCTTCTTACTAGGCTCATCCCTCATTCAGCGGAATGCCATCACAACAGCGAGACAGCGAGGCGCAGCGTGGCAAGGCGTGGCGTGGCTATCAACAGCAGAGCCAGCGCGGCAGCTACTAGGCCTGCAGTGCGGCCCGCAGCAGGATGCCAGGATGCTGGCACACAGATATTGTATGGGCTGCGCGGCGGGGGTCGGCGGGGCAGGCGACGGCCACTATTGGATTGTATGGGATAGGGCGGACCATGTGGGGCCCGCAGTTTGGAGTTTCAGTTTCAGCTGGTTCCAGCCGCTGCCGCCCATGCCCATGCCCATTGTCATTGTCGCGAGCGGGGGATCGACCCACATATTGGCGGCGCTGAAGCGCTCAAAGTGGGGCGTACTACACGTCCGAATGGGGACAGAAAGTTGTTTTTTGACGTCACACGACCGTGTAATGCTGGCGGCAGGTGCGAGACGCATATCGCCCGCCGGCCGGGAAGCTCTAATTGAAGCATCGCAGAACAGGCAGACAATATGCGTCGCGCCGGGGAAAGACAAACTATATCTCAATTTATCAGCATCCTATCGGGCCCCCCCGTGCATCGTATCTCGTTCTTTCCAACCCTAACACCACACTTTTATCGGATGTGTCTGCGGAGACGGAGTTTGAACGTCGGGTGTCGGGGCCCTACTAGGCGTGGGTGCCATGTGAGCGTGCCCCCGCGGCCCCCGCCCCCTCCCCCGCCCGACCCTTTCACCACCTTGACGTCACCACCACCACCAGCCCCGGGCCGAGGCGGGCGGACGGCCGACCCTCGAGGCTGCTGCTCGCTGTTGGCTGAGCTGAGAGATGTGCTCGACGGAGGGGCTCCGTCAGCGTCAGCGCGTCATGGCGGCGAAGTGGGGACGAAAGGGAGGGGGCCGTCGGTTCACACTGCCCCCCGCACCCCCGCCCCTTCCGTCACGGGCGCGGGGCGCGGGCTCGCGGGCTCGAGCCGCGTCGCGCCACACCGCCACGCCGCGCCACGCTCGCGCCGCGAACAGCCGAGCAACCCGAACGAGCGGCCTCGGAGCCGAGCTGACCCGAACCGAACCGACTCGTGCCGTGCCCGTGCCTGCCGCGCCGTGCTGCAGACCGTCGTGTCGTCTCCGTCCCGTCGTCTGGTCTCTCTGAGTCAGTCAGTCAGAGAGCACGACGGGGGAGGAGGCCGCTACCGCTGCGCTCTGTCGTGACGCGTTCATTCACTCGGGTGCGGATACTCGCTCCCGCATCCACGCAGTGCATCGCCGTGCAATTCTGCCGACATGTCGGAGCCGCAGGGCAAAAGGAGAACGGTCCGGGTGTGGTGCGACGGCTGGTGAGTGGCCCTGACCGAGGGGGTGGTAGGACAGAGCTGGCAGGGCCGAGGGGCGGCCCCTTCCACCCCTGCCCACTGACAGACCTAACCTGACCGCCCCTGTCGTCGTGAATGTGTTTACATCTCGCGACTTCCCCCGCGCCTGGCCGTGGCAGTCAGCGGCAATTTAATCAGCGGCCTCGAGCTCTGTTTGCTTCTCTATGTGGCGCCACGGCGCCGCCTGGCCTTCCGCGGATGACAAGCTAACCTTGAAAATGCACTGTGAATCTAGGGCCAGCCCTTAATTTCTGACGTTTACACTGACGTGTAGGCTGCGTCCAGTCGATGCTCTCGTAGCGTTCTGTGCGCATACGTCTTTCAGTCGAACTGTCAGTGCGTGTATGATTGGATTTCGTTCAGGCGCCATAATTTGTTGCCAAATTGACCATCATGTTTATTGATTACAGCTATGACATGGTCCACTTTGGCCATGCCAACTCACTGCGTCAAGCAAAAGCGCTAGGAGATTACTTAATTGTTGGGGTACACACCGATGAAGAAATTTCAAAACACAAAGGACCCCCTGTCTTCAGTCAAGAAGAAAGGTAAGCTATTAGTCAAGCGAGTTACTTTACTGAGCATCGACTAAGTCCTGGATTAACCACTTCTTTCAAGGCCTTCTTAAAGCAATTGTAAATAATTGGAAAATCTATTAATTTCTTCGCACTTTTATGATACTCTTATGATAACTTTTTGATATTCCCTTCTTCTTTTAGATACAAGATGGTGCGAGGAATCAAATGGGTTGATGAGGTAGTCGAAGGAGCCCCGTACGTCACAACTCTTGAGACACTTGATCGCTATGGTTGTGACTTCTGTGTTCATGGTGGTATGTCTCTTCCTACTTGCTTTGTGTTACTACTAGTAATAAAGATGATATTCTAACTATTTATTTTGTGTTTTAGATGATATTACCATGACCGCAGATGGGGTTGACACATACCATTTGGTTAAAGCTGCAGGCCGCTACAAGTATGTTTAAAATACATAGGTTTAGGTTTACTGTCTCATGAACGATACATCTAATATTTCTGTTGAATTTGAAAATTTCTAGGGAGGTGTCAAGAACAGCCGGTGTTTCAACTACAGATGTGGTTGGCCGAATGCTACTCTTGACCAGAGAACATTTCCGTCAAGGTGAACGTGAATATGAAGTAAGCCGTGAGTCATCATCTACAATGGGTATGGACTCAACAGCCCGAAGTCCGTGGACAGGATGCTCTCAATTTTTACCCACCACTTCAAAAATAATCAATTTTAGTAATGGCAAAGAACCCCAGGTAATGCACCTACTCTAAAAACTCTTCAATGTAACAATAAACTTTTCAAAACATGCAAGTTTTTAAAATTAAAATTATTTTGTTTTAGCCAACTGACAGAATTGTCTATGTGGCTGGAGCATTTGATGTTTTCCATGTGGGACACCTTGACTTTTTAGAACAAGCACGAAAACATGGAGATTTCCTTATTGTTGGTCTCCACACAGATCCAGTTGTTAATAGGTATAAGGGTAGTAACTATCCTATTATGAACCTCCATGAACGAGTTCTTAGTGTCCTCGCATGCAAGGTACATTGCTTGATGTCTGTGGCTTAGTAGGTGAGAGTTCTAATCTCATTTGAACTGAACTAACTTATTTTTGCATGTGTAGTATGTTTCAGAGGTTGTTATTGGCGCCCCATATGCTGTAACTCAGGATCTCATGGAACATTTTAAAGTTAATGTAGTTTGCCATGGCAAAACTCACATCCCAGCAGACATGGATGGCAGTGATCCTTACATTGAGCCTAAAAAGAGGGGCAAATTTATTATTGTTGATTCCAAGAATGATATGACTACAGAGAAAATAGTCGACAGAATTATAATGCATCGGTCTGTTTTATCTTTTATTTTATTGACTCTAAAAATGTTACTGCCTTGTTCTATTTAACGAATGTTCATATTTTTTACAGCCTTGAATATGAAGAGAGGAACAAGAAAAAGGAAAAAAAGGAGCTTGCCGCGTTTGAGGCTCATAAAAAAAGTATACAAAGTAATACACCTTGCAAAAATCACATCAGTAATACCAGTCTGAACAACACTATGGGAAGTTCTCAACCTACAAACGTTTCAAACTAGTTTTTTTCCCCATTGTCATATTCCTGTATATCTTGTCTCTTAAAGGCCAAGGAGAAGATATTCTATTTTATGAACGTGTTTGCATAAAATTGTTCAATCAACTGCTCACCCAATTTTGTAAAATGCGAATACCTACATTTATATGTTCTATTGTTTTAAATTATGGCTACCTAAGTTTGGATCATTCCATAATAGTGGTTTTGCAATGAAATTTATTCTGGTAGTTGTAGCTCCATTTTCTTTTTGTTTTTTGGCAATTGTTTAATTGGTCTTTTCCAGACATTGACTTCTTTTTATAATTTATATGTTCCTTTTTTTAAGTGTTATTTGTCTATCAGAGACGCTTTAGGCTATATGTCATTGTAATTAGTATTTCAAAATTAGACAATTACCTGGGCTTGGAAAGGGATAGTTTTGGAGAATGGATTTGTCTTCCAGATCAATTATGATGTTAGGAATGGTCATGGTTTTGCAAGTAGATACACCCTTGTCCAACCAGAAATCATTACCTGTCTCAACTTCTTCCATTGTGATATGGTTAGTTAAATGGAAACCTGTAGCCTTTGGCAAGTCATTTTAAAGCCCAATCAATTTCTTTTACAAGTTTGATCTTGTTGATTTCCATGTTTTGTTCAATGAATGTAATTTTACTGCTCTTCCTGCCGGACAATGCTTCTACTTCTTTATTATTGAGATGTTGGATGCAGTTTATTTATGCTTCCATTAAATTTAAAACTATGATTGTTGCTGATTGAACTTTTATCTTTTTATAGGTTTGGAGATGTTCAGTGTGCAAAGTTATTCTAGTTTTACCAATATTATTATTTTGTAATGTGATTGACTTAATTAATTTCCAATTTAAATTAATATTTAAAATGTTTGACTTTGTTCAGTTGACACTTTACAACATGTACGTTTAGAAAACCCAACTATGTGCTTTTAAATAATCATAGAATTGGAGGACATTCCTTCCAATTGAAAGATTGAAAGTCTATTGTACTTTTGTGATGGTGGTTGCTGTGGATGTGTTTTATTTTTTTAAGGAAGCTTGTGTAGTGCCATTTTCAATATTTTCCTTATTAGTAGTTGTCTCCCATCATATATGGGAAATTTTCTGTTTAATGCACAACCCTGTGATTTAGACACACATTTTTAGGATGTGCGTCAAATGCAATAGTGTGTTCCTGTTGTCATAACTCTGGACTGTGTTTTTGGTCTGGTAGTTAGACAACATTTAGCTGAAATGGCTCTTCCTTCCCGTCTGTGTCGTACATGTTATTTCAAACATTTTCTTATGCTTATTAGATTAAAAAGCGTAGACTAGTCCTGCAACTTTCTTCCTCCGTGGCCTTTCTGCTTTTCAAAGTTTCCAAGAAATCAAAAAAAGTGAAAGCATTATTGATGCCTTCATTGCTTTTGTCACTTCGTAACTTAGGAATACTAGTTGTGTGGGTTGCGTTAGGTACTGACTGCCCTAAAGTGGTGCTAGACTAAATAAGCAACTTATTTTGAACTAGCCGTTTTATCATATTTGTCTCTTGACTATCACCTTTATAGATTGATTTTATCACTTTACTATGGATTCTTAATCCATTGATCATATAGTGCTTCAAGTTAAGGTCTTCCACTTATCTCCTTAGGGACTGTGTAATAATCACTTGCAATTGCATTAAAATCCTTGTACACCTTTAGTATTCTGGGTCTATCAACCATTTTGATCTATAATTTACCCATACTTTAAAACTGGAATGTCTAATTATTTTTTGGTCTCTTAAAAATTTACTTGTAAAGCTGCCTTTTAACAGATTACGTGTTTTTCCATGCAATATATTTCTCTTAATTATAGTGTGGTTACACTTCTCTATAAGTAAACATCATTTGTAGTCTGCACTTTTCTAAGGCATTTGTACTGAACAATAAGCTAGAACTTTTTTATGCTGCTCTCTAAGTATATGTTAAGTACCCACCCACAGAAAAGTATTAGTTGATACAATACTATTTTGCAATGTTTGGAGTTGATTTAATCTTGTGGATTTTCTTGCTTAAATGAAATAATTACAAAAGTCAGACTTGAATTTTTCGCTGTCAGTCCTCTACATTTCCGTGTGTATTGTACTTGTGACTCAGCTTGTAATTTTGAAAAAAAAATCCTCTTTTGTTTGTTTTTCTTTCTTTTTGGTTTCAATGTGTTTTAAAATCTTACTCTCAATTATTCTCCAGACACTACCTTTTACATATCCCTATAAAATAATTACTCTGAGTCCGACGTTGGAATAAAATGAGGCATTTTAATATTTTACTTAAATACTACTGTGTTTTGTTCTATGCCCTAAATGTGTTTACTATATCTCCTAACACTGCCGGTGTCTCTTAACCAGGAGTACTTTCAAAGTTAATGTGGTAGAGCCGTTAAATGAATGAACCTCCATGTTACATTTCTCTATGGCTTGCATCATAATTGCCATTTTACTGTGGCTCAACCATGTTCTCATTGCAAAATTGTTTTATGTAGGTTTTAAAACATTCCATGCAATATTTGGGAAGTACTGTTATACTTTTCTGGCTCATGGAACATTGAAAGAACAATATTCATTGTTTGTGGAACAGGCAAAAATTAGGTCATACCATTGTCACATGTTGTCAATGTAGTAAAAGTTAGTGTTTATAGGGTCATTGATGACATGTCAGTCTTTCACACAGGATTACCTCAGTTTATTCTTTCATTTCTTGCTATACATCAAGTAGTACTGAGTGATTGAACGAGAAGGTTTAGAGTATTGTGTGGAATTTTTGCTGTGATTGTTGTTCGAAATTTCTCATTGACTTGTCAATCGTCATGTACATCAAAACTTTACATGTAAATTTTTACGAATGACTGATCATAATCCTCTGCTATCTACACACTTTATGGTTAACCTTTGAGCATTAGACATTAGGTTCAAGTTTAAAAGATAAAAAATCTTTCTTTTGTTGTTTAGTATTCATTTTATGTTTATGTTCCATGGTACCTTCTTTATTTCTTGGTCTGTTGCCTAGTCATGTCGCCATCTATAGGCTGTAATATATTGGGACCTGATTTCATTCACATTGTTGTACTTTATCACCTAATGTGAATTGTAAATGGACCAATTGAAATAGTTTTAAAAAAAATCCCACCAACTCATAATTAGTTTTCTTTGTTCAGTTTGTTTGTTATGTATGTAAAGGGAATAGAACTATAAATAAATGTCCTTGTGCTGTTTTTGAAGTATGTCACATTTTACTAGGCCACCGAAACTTGACCTTTCAACTCTTCCTGCACAACATCCTGTTGCAAAATTTCATTAATAAACGTTTCTTAAATTGGTAGGGATGACTGATTTATGATAGAATACAAAGATGAATAAATTAACTAATA
>NW_026267763.1:65931-66262 GCF_000697945.3 Frankliniella occidentalis
AGTGCAAACAGACGTGAGCGTGCGTGCGTGTGTGCTGTGTATTTTTTAGGGGGGCGTGCGGGAAGGGGAAGAGACCGGGGGGGGGGATGAAGGGTCCAGTTAGAGAGCATATTCGCATATACGAGACCGTCCCCGTTGGCGATGAAACCTCTCTCTCGCTCGCACTCCCGTGGCCGTGACCGTCGCGTTGTCCGCGACGGCGACGATACTGACTGCGGCTCTCGCTCCACATGAGCGGTGCAGAGGCCGGGCCGGGTCGGCACGGGCTCATCACAGGGCGCGGCTCACCGCCAGAGAGCTCACCAGCGCGACCGTTAAGGCGGCCGCGGGG
>NW_026267763.1:66945-67567 GCF_000697945.3 Frankliniella occidentalis
GGCAGGCAGACCCGCACGACACGCGTGCCGGGCGCGGTGGCCTATGCTAGTGTCTGCAGGCGCCTGGAGGCAGGCAGACCCGCACGGTACGCGTGCCGGGTGCGGTGAGTCTGGCTAAACTCGTTTAAAAAAATTGTGCAATTTTGCGAGCGATCATAGCCTATGCGCTCCCTCTATTAATTAGGATCGGCCCTACTCTCCCGTTCGCCATACTTCCATTTCTGCACCACATACGCCTTGCCAACAATTTAGATCATGCATTCGATTTATACGGAAAAGCTTGATTAATTAGGGCGCCTTTAATTTGGAGATTTGTATCCAAAGCCGCGGGAGGGGCTGGCGCCGGGCTCTGCGCTATCGCACGGCATCTCACGCAGCCGTTCCCGTTATCACGACGCGCTCAGTACAGCTCAGTAGGTCAGGGTTCGATCCCCACATTGCGCCGAGGCTGTTGATACCTTCGTTACAGATAGATATGTTTTTTTCCCCATCTCACTTTATCAGCCGCATAGCAGCTCGGCGAGGCCCCGCCCAAGACCGCTCCGTTAACGGGCTTAAATTTCCTGTATAAATGTAATAATAATAAATATCCGAGCCGAGACAAGACGCTCGCTCTGCTCTC
>NW_026267763.1:73452-86422 GCF_000697945.3 Frankliniella occidentalis
CCCCCCATTCTCCTTTCCCCGCCCTCTCTCCGCGGCTACTCTCATCTCCGGCGCACGGCTCTCCTGGGGTGTTCACGGCTCGGTGCCGACTCCCCCCCCCCTCAAGCCCGCTCAGCCGGCCTGGAACACTGTCGTCTCGGTCGCGTTCATCCCCCGGCCTGCCCGGCCCGCGCCGTCCGCCCTCGGCGTCGTATCGGCCCAATTCACCTGCCACGGCCTTCCCCTTGACGCCCGCGCGCGCGCACTCCCTGCACGCACACGCACGCACGTCACAATCCTCTGTATTAGGAAAATAAATCATTCAATTTTAAAAAACGCCCCCTCGCTCATGCAGAAAAATTTCTGCCAGTACGGAGACATCAACGCAAGGCTTGACCCAAGACTCTTCCGACGCGCTCATTCCGTATAGTGCAGGACGGACGGCACCCGATAAAAAAAAAAAACAACTCACACGACATGAGATATTTCTACAACACGGTGTTGCTTGGTGTAAATGTCGATCACGAGGATTTCAGCCCCTGCCTCATAACTTTTGGGACAGGTGTGCAGTGCAGCCCGCCGCGGCCCTAGCTCCATATCGCGGACAAGGAAGTCGGAAGCCTTACGGAAGCCATGCTGAGCGACACTGAGCGATGCTGAGCCACTGCCCCATCACGTGATGCGCGTCCGGAGCGGGCAGGACCGGAGGAACGGTTATATCGGGGTGATACCGTCGCCTTGACTGGCGCTCAGCCTCAGCCCCCTCTAACTGGCCCTGCTCGTGATGTTGCCGACGTCACTCCCCACTCAGCCGCCTGATTGGCGGCTAAACGCCCCGACGCGATTCACTGCACAGGATCACTTTTCTTGGCCCCCTCGTCGCCCCCTCCCCCTGCTCTTTCTCCGCGTCCTCGTCAATTACAACCTGCATTTAATTTAGTTTTTATTTCCGGTCGGTCGTGTTGCTAAGCTTTTCAACATCACCCGGTTTAATCTATTTATTTTTAATATTTTTCTTAACCTTTCATCAGACAAACCCTGCCTGCACACGTGTACAGAGGTAGGGCACAGAAGGGCAGCAAGGGCGCCGACCGCCGACCATCATCCGCCACTTGCATTTCAGTGCCGGCAGCGTCGAAATCGTTGCAATAACCGAACAATTAATACTTTGCCCCAACCTCTACCTACATACCTCCTCATCGTAATTTCTACAGAATTCGATAAATTTAACGTTAGCAGGTTTTATCGGCGTCAAACTAGGTTCTATCTAAATTGTACATATTAGGCCGTCATGCTGTTGCCCGAAGGCCTTAAATAAGTATTTACTTACTTATCCCGATGGTGGTACCGAATGAGAGCGCCTGCCACACGCTAGGTGGGCCAACCCGCCGAGCACCTGTATGGAGATGGCGGCCCTCCTTCTCTCGGGAGCGCCCAACAACGATTCCTCGCGTTCCGGTATCGAAACGATAGTACTGTCGAGTTGGTGACATCGAATGTCTGGGGTAGCCTAAACGTGTGACCTGAAAAAACCTCCCACGTATACGTCTACGTGAAATGCATCAATCACATATCTGCAAGACGTGCACCAACCACGGTCCGCCATTAGAGCAGAGCAGGACGAAGCATAACAACGTTGAATGAGTACCTACCGAGCCATATCTTCTGCCCGTATACTTATTTAGTTTTACCTATTCCACCCCCTACCAAAGAGGGTCGCGGTTTCATCGTCCAAACCGCCCAAATCTGCACCGATCCTGGTGCTCTGTCTCTCCGCCCGCTCTACGGACGCCTGGCCCTTGGCCTTGTCGGAGCGCGGTGCGCAGCCGCGGGCATCTTCATATCTGGAGCGTGTCCGAGCGTGGCGTGGCGGGGCGGGGCGTGGCGGGCCGTAGAGCGGAGGATGGCAGCACCAGATCAGTCGTACGGTAGATGGCGCTCGGAGGAAAAAGGGAGGGGGGAGCAGTGCTTTACCTGCCCTGCCCTTCATCACGTTTCAAAAGCCCCCGGGCCAACCCGCCGCCGCCCGGCTACTGCGGTCGTTCGTCATCTGTTTGTATTGGCCCGCCGCAGACGTCGGCAGACTGGCCCACCGCGCCGGTGAAAACGTCGTTTTCGGCGCGACGACTCCAATATGTCACGCCACGCGTCCACGACTTTCCTCTTCTATATATTCTTTTACTGCAAGGGGGCGGCGACAGCCACGCCAGTTTCATGTGACGGCCTTTCGCTATTATTTTCATTTTCTAATAAAAGGGCGAGAAAACAGCGCAACAATAAGAAGGATAGTATGGTTCTTATGATTGGTGTGATTTCAAGAAAATAAAAATATTTTTGCCTCAGAAAAAGCGCCGGCAGGGACACTTTTCTCCACACACGATGCATAAAAGTGCACAACAATGCTGTGATGGCGTGCACGTCAAAGCGTCCCCGTACGACACGACTCTGGTGAGCACAGCGCCACCACGCCACTTCTTCGCCGCCGCCTTGCTGGTCGCACGATACCGGGCAGTGCCGGACAAGACAGGAGCAGGCGACTGCGAGGGGACAGTGTCGGTTTTTTCGGCGCGGAATGCGTGACCGATCAAGTGGCCTGCGGACTGTTTACGCACTCTGCTGCCCGCGGGCAACGGGAGCCGAGCGTCCGAGGAAAACGCCCACTGTTTGCCGCTTACACAGCTGTGTAGCCACAACCGACACTGCCGATACCGATATGCAGCTTCAGCCGAACCGACGGTAGACCAAATTATATCCAAACGGTGCAGCCAAGCCATTTCTCACCCCCCCCCCTTCCTTACCCCGAATAACAACTTTAGGGAAGGAAAGCACATCCGAGTGCAAGTGGTCAGAACATGTGTGGTTGGAAGCGACAGTTCCCGCCGCGTGATCACTCAAAATTGCTAACGCCTGCGGCGTACGAACGAACATTTTCCCATACTTTTGATTGTTTCCGTCTGGATGTACTTTTCTTCACTTAACGCAAAGGACGGTGTTGAGGTGAGTATTACTGTCGCTTGCAACTACAACTGTATACCTACAAACAGGGGGCGTTCGGGGTCCTATTGGGGTCCCAATAAGGAGCGACCGTTAAGGGCACGGCAGGCGAAGCAGCCGCGATCACTGCGTGAATGAAGCACCCCCAAATCCAATGTAATAGTCCGGGGTCCGGCTGACCGACGCTCTGCTCCCTTTCTTTTTCTAAGTAAGTTACTTTTGCGTGGCGCGCCGGAAGTAAAGGAAAGAAGCGCTGTGTCGGCGGAAATTGGGTGAACAACACACAAACCACACAAGTTTTCCGACTCACTACACGATTTCACAGAAAGTGCGGGGTGTATCTGTGAGGAGGGCTGCTGCTACAACAGCGGACCGAGTGGAGGTAATTGGTGCCTCCTGCCTGCAGATCGATGACTTCATCAGACAGCCGCGGCACCGGGCCCGCAGCCTATCGGCCCAGCCCAAGCTGCCCACCGAGTGGCTCACACAGCGATGCACTGCATGCTGCTGCCGCTCGGACGCACCGTTTCTGCCGCGCTTCACCTCACCACGCGGTACCGCCGGCCCCATTCCGATGCGTGCGCGTCCACCGGCCGATTGCAGGAGGAGGGAGCTAATTACCATAGAGCAAGAGCCGAGAGGCGAACGGGGGCGTGAGGGGCGCGGCGGGGAGTTTTAACGAAGTCTCCCCGATGGGATCATCGCATCGCACCACGTCGTCGCGTCCCGGAGCGTCCCGGAGCGTCCTGGGCGGATCTGCTGCAAAGCAACGAGACGCTGTGATCAGAGGCGGGGCAGTGCGGACTTCCCTTCTATATACCTCTCGCTCTCCCACACTCGCAGGAGGTCGCGCTCGCGCCATCTCCCTCTGTCATTCTCGCACGGCGACAGCAGTGCCGATACAGATACACACCGCAACCGCCCGGTCGCCCCTGGCCGCCCGCCTCTTTGCAATACCGGGGCGGTGACGATAGGAATGAGCTACAAAGCGAGATCGAAAGGAGCCATCTGCCTGAGTGGTGCACCGTGGGAGAAGCTATACAAGCAGTCGCACACCGCTGCGTTCTCATCTGCACTGTAAACCAATCGTTAGTAGGGGTCAATTGGCAAGAGCTTATAAACACCTTCAGTCACATTTGACGTGGATCGCAATTCTTACTGTGTACACCTCGCAATGTTTAAGCTTTAGGTGCGTCACATGACAGGGTCAAGTAGTCCACCTCCCGAGTTTGACACCTAACGTCATTCGTCGCTACGAACGTGGAAGCTCTCATAGCGCCTAGTAGGTAGGCAACATCTTGCGTGCATTGCATACGTGTACTGCGGGGTGGCCTACCCAGCATATCGCAGGCGCGGAGCCCCTGCAATCTGAATCTGCAAAAAAAAGTACTCACTTTGTATGATCCTTCGATCGCCTTCAATCAAAGATGCCCAGGACACACTTTCGTAAGCGGGCTTGCCCTCACGAAAACCCCTCGTGTTTGACTGTGTTGCTGCATTCATGCATTTCCCGTTTCCTCAAACGACGCAAAGTTGCAGTAGAGGCGCTTAAACGTCTCCCATGAATAGAGTCGGTCGCACGTCTCATGTCGGGATTTCCCCGTCTCGGGGGACGATCATGGCGCGTGATCCGCGAAGCTTCTTGCTCCCAGGCATTGACGTCAAATCAGGAATGTGATGTGACGATGGTAGTACCGTCACTGTCCGCCATCGGGCACCATCAGGCATCATCGGGCACCATCGGCAGCTGGACGCTACCGGCCGAGCCAACGGAACATAATACCCACCCTAACGGCCCCAGGCCCCCTGGCGCCTGGCGCTCTTGGTGGCGGTCATCGGCATAGGCATAACGCCCCTCGCCTACAATACCTGCTCCCACAAACTAAAACGCGCGCGTAAAGCTCCGACATACAGTTCCACGTTTAACGCGGTGTTTCATACCAGCGTGCATCAAACGGATAGCTTTACCGCGGCGGAACACTTGGTCAACGGCCGGCACACACGTCAGCATTCATATTCATGTTCACACGGCGCCGCACAAGAACGCCACCCGGAAAGATGCCTCTGAATAGCACACCTTATTTTTTTTCGAAGTATGGTGTGTTGTTTCCATATCAGGCATTTTTATAAGCCTGCAGCACAACGGGTACAGGGCATGGATGCAGCCTCTGCACTGGACACACTCACGCGCGTCCAGCATGCACTACTTGCTCTTTAGGGGGGCTTAAACAACATGTAAATGATCGCTAGGGATTCGCGGTTAAATAAAAACTAGAAATTGCACTTTTATCGGACATGAAACTTATTTATTCAAATATGTATTCTCCCTAATCTTTTGGCTGGTGTTTCTGAGTGCACTCAGGAAACGGCAAAAAATGTGGGTGACATCCGTTCTCCTGCTGTCCTTCGCGAATGTGGCAACCTTCAGATCGGCACGCGCGGCGCAAGGACAAAAATCCGTATATAATAGCCCCCCAAGCTTCCGTGAGACGAAAGGTTATAAGCGAGGCGGGACATATAACGGCGCAGAGCGACGGCAGTGTGACACCAGCAGCGGCCAGGCCGGGCCGGACGTATCGCGAGTAGGAAGAAGACTCCCCGACACGGCGGCATCGCCCTCCCGCCCCGCCCCGTGTTCACCTGCACCGCAGCAGGGCCTGGCCCGGGCCCGGGCTCGAGGCGTCCGAGGGGAGCCCGAGGGGAGCCCACGCTCATTACGGCATGCTAATGTAGCTGCAGCTCCGGCCCCCGGCGGCAGCCCCGCTGTCCACTGGGCTATGCACTCACAACTCAGTAGGTCACCGCGCGTCGTCATGGTCAGGGGATTTATAACGCGTTCTGCTATGCAGTCAGTGCTCTGCGCGGCGGCGCTGCGCGGCCCGGTCTAGACCGCTGCTGCTGCGGCTGATACGCCGCCGCCGCCGCCGCTGATGCTGAT
This sequence comes from Frankliniella occidentalis, assembly GCF_000697945.3. Taxonomy (NCBI): domain Eukaryota; kingdom Metazoa; phylum Arthropoda; class Insecta; order Thysanoptera; family Thripidae; genus Frankliniella; species Frankliniella occidentalis. Next base: position 79,364 of record NW_026267763.1, read on the forward strand.
GCTCGCGGGGAGCAAAACTTGTGATGAAACGGCCCCAAAGAGGCGGACGGGACGAGTACCAACGGAGGGACGGGGGATATGGGAAAAGTGTGGCGCAGCCGCGCACGCGACTGCTCGGGATGGATAGAGACCGCGCGACTCAGCTTTTGGGGTTTCTGTCGTTATTATTACTTCATTTTTGTAATTTTTCTACAACATTTTTTGTATGTTTCTTTATTATTATTATTTAGCGAATGGAGGTACAATCAGTATATTAAACAAGTACAATTAATAAACTTAACTAACTATGTGGTAGATTTTGTAAGACCAGCTAGTTGAGCAACAATCAGGGTGTCTCCAGTTCTCGTTGAAGTCGAACGAGTACTCAAAAGACCTTATTCCTAGTGGTTTTTATAATTAACTAAGATTAGCGAAAGTTGATTCCGAGACCCTCCTATCTTTGGCAGTATTATGTAAAAGAGATAAAGAAAAGGACAATTTTAGTCGGAAACTGGTAATTGCTGCGAGAATAATGTTTTGTATCATATACGATGTTAAAACCGAACTGGCTTCGAACTGATTTCCACGCCAGTCGGGGTAAAACAAAGCAACACTTTTGAGAATCAAATGAAATCAATGCTATGATTTTCTTTTCTTTTTTGTTACTCGAGCTGCTTGGAAATCAGTGCGTTGGTTTTTATCGTGTCATCTCATACATACTTGCGAAGAAAGAGAAGGGTGACTGAATGAACTAATGAAGAGAATCGAACTAAATCAATCCACTTGCAACGTTCTCCACCACCGGGAAACGAGGTTCTTGGTAAAGTAGTAAAAATATACATATCACATTTCACTTTACTCCCGAATACGAGAGGTTTTAAAAAACTATCATTAATTTACAGCCTGCACCACTCGCCATGCTTCGCAACGTTATACACTACGCGAGTTGTAAAACGAACAAATGGTTCGCAAGGTTTCACAGTGTTGATTCAACAGAGTGAGTGTTGTTTTTTTCTCTTGATCTGTGTGGTACAGCCACGGGTGAAGGAGAGGAAGCATTCCGCCCACAGCCCACAGCCATTGGACTATGCGCGCGCATTTCCTATACTCCGCCCCCCATACACTGACCTATCTCGCCTGATTCGGCGCAACATCTCCCGGCCCAGAACTCTTTCGATAACGCGGGAAGACTCGAGGGGTGGGGAGGGGGGCCTCGGCATCAGGCGACAGCAAGCCCTGCGCGGCAATGACCCTGCGCTAGAACCCCCCCCCCCCTCCCCAATCGCACCAACCAATTCCAAAGGCGCAAGGCGCCTCTGCTGCCTCTGTTTACGACGGCTCGGAGTGGACGGGACGGACAAGCGAAAGGACACGCAGCAGGAGGTCAAATGGCGTCGTTTATTCTGGCCGCATTCTTTTCCTTTGGCGCCGAAAAGGCGACTTCATACAATCCAAAGGTCAGATAACACTCGACGTCCCAAAATAAATCTCGCGCCTTTTAACAGCACTATGCGCGGTTGAGGTGAGATATCATCCACGTGCCAGAAGCCTGCACTGTGAAAAATCAGATATCAGATTCTAGTGTAGAACCATGAAGCTATCTCCGAATTCCCCTACCAAACGACCCCTTTGCACAGATTACAGATTTTCTGTTTCAATCTTCCAATAGGAGCCCATGCAAACACGATAGTGGCAAGGTAGATGAAAATTTTACGGAAAAAGTCCCGCTAATTTTAACTCGAATCAGCGGGAATTTTTCCATTAGTTTTCAATACGTGCATTTCCATTACGCGGGTTCTCGTGGTGAAAGGGGTGCTGAAAGTCCGCTTGGTCGTAGTGGACTAAATTAACAGTTACTTTTCGTGTGGGTGACAGTGACCGTGATTTACTTTTTTTTTGTACAGTTCGCCTCCTCCTTCGGTCGCGCCGCGTGGCCGCGTAGTACGAACGCGGAGCCGCGGCATGCGTTCCGGGTATGCGGCGGCGGGACCTTTGAGGCGGCCGTGACCCTGGCCGCGCAGCCGCGCCCGGCCGCCTTACTTGTTGTGACCGCGTCACTCGGGCCGCTGGCCGCTGAGCAGGCCGTGGTGGCGTCGCGGCGCCCTATGTTTTTGGGCTGCAGATTGAAAAGTCTGATTTTTTTCCGGAAAAAAGGTTGGAAATTTCTCAAGAAAAAACGGCAAAAATTGAAATATTTCCAGAAAAATTTGAAAAAATAAAACTGGACATCAAAACTTTAAGAGATATAACAAAATTTGTTTTGCCAAATTTCCTAGAAATTTTTGGACACCCATGTTGACCACGACGATGGCCAGAAAGATGACCCACCCACCGACTGGACGTGTTATTGAGTGAACTGACTGGCTGGTACTGGTAAACACATACACACACAAGTACCTCGGTTCAATTGAATTCATGTTGACATCACTTCACAACCAGGGACCGGGTGCCGGGCGATGAACTCGCCAGCTGTTCTTGTTCATCCCGAGGGGGTAAAAAGCTCCGCTTACTTTAAAAATTATGATGTACCACATGCAGTACAGTCGGGTTGCTTGGGGATCACCCAGAAAGTACGTCCGGACTCTCGGAGCGCCTGTTAGGTAGGCAAAATCTCGCCTTCTATGCATGCGAGTACTGCGGAGTGGCCTACCCTGAGTCTTGCAGGCGCCCAGCTCCCGTATTTTGCCCAATGATTCTGTCAAAAAAAATGGACGGCATTTCTGGAGGATCCCATCTTACTCGCCCGGACAGTGAGGACGGTGGGCAAACCCGCTCGCACGTCTGCATGTTCTTCACTATACCTACAAAAGTGGACGGTCTATTTCAGACATATTGTACTGATATGTGGTGGTATTAGAAGTGAATTAAAAGGTACCGGGTAGTTTGCCAGAGCCTCCTTTTTTGGGGTGCACTGTGCCTCATGCATACGCGCTGGCCGCTCAGCCGATCGTCTTCTCACGTCTGCTCGAATAATAGCGCCTTATGGCCCCTAGCGAATAGGCAACACACCTGCGGTTCTGCGTGCGGTACAGTTGCCACCAAATTTAAAGACTGGTCTGGCCAGCGTGTTCACAACATTTTAAACATGCCTCGACTTAAATTTGTTCACACGGAGTGTTGAATAGTTCTGGCCCGGCTTTTGGCAACAAGATCACGTGTGACCCTGTGCTAGAGAGAAAAGAGCGAGGACGGAGGGAGAATGCTCTTTACACCCGCTGGTTCAGACAGTCTTCGGGACTGACTAAAAGTATACCCTGCGTTGGCTGGCATTAACACTATTACCGAGAACACAGATTTATCACGATTGTCTTAAATCTAACGCAAGCGCAGCTAATCCAAGTCGAACTATATTCCCCTTATTTGTCTGCGGGTAGGGTGACTTTTTTTCGTCTGCAGTCATATGATATCAACACGGCGCACTTCACGTGGAGGTCCGCCAGCGCAGGCCGACCCAGAAGGTGAGGCGGTAGAAGACGCCCAGGATGACGAGGTTGCCAATCTCGCCCCAGGCGCTCTGGTGCTCCACGTCGAGGAAGCGGAGCACGTACCGCGGATTCTTGAAGTGGCAGTAGAACTCGTTGCAGTCGAGCGTCTCCCGGCCGAAGCCGAACATGGTCAGCACGAAGGCGGCCACGCCCGACCGCAGGAAGGACGTCTTCATGAGTGCGTTGATGTACCACGGGATCTGCGGCGCGAAGTCGAAGCCGTACACCGCCAGCCCCATAAAGGGCGCGATCAGCATGGGGCCCACGGCCGAGCCGTTCTGGAACAGCGGAACAGCGAGCTCAGCAGGGGGGCCGGGAGCGCCCGCCGGGCAGGCAACCCATTTGCCGCCAGGGCATGGGCGGCCATGGATTTCCTCTTGGGCATGCTACCCATCTGCTGTGCTGATGTGCCGAGCACCTTGGTGCGCCTGCCCGGCAGGCAACCCATTCCGCGCCAGCGGTTGTCGGGCGGCCTGCCTGCGCCGGCGCGACCGCCACGCTGCCGGGAGTACTCACCGTCACGCTGAAGACAGCACCGATGGAGTGGCCCATGCCCTCAGCCACCAGCGAGATGAGGATGCCCGTCAGCGCCATGATGGCGAAGCGGTCAAACTCGAGCGGAAGTCCGGAAAAGTAGTAGATGATGGACAGGAAGTAGGTGGACAGCACAAACTGCGGCGTTGCGTGAGAAGATTGTTTAAACGTTTGGCAGACGGGTGACGACACAACGACGGCAAACGTATTCTATACCGTCTTTACCTGTATGGGCATCTTGGCTACACACAGGGCCGCGTAGTAGGCGTTGAGGCTGTACCACCGATTGAAGTGCTCCTTCTTAAACAGCTTTACGTCGTACGGGTCTGAAAAAGGGGGTTAGTTTAGAACGCAGACAATGCAGAATAAAAGTACACCGGCACCTCTTCTTTTACCGCCGACGAGTACAGTGACGCAACTCACACACGAGGACGGGGACCATGACGTGTGTGTAGGTGTAGAACAAGACGAGGCCGATGGAGAACTTCATGTGCGTGAAGAACTGTGAGCCGTCACGGGCCACGTTGAAGTACAGGATGGCCACCATCAGGGAGCACATGGTGTGATGGGCAAACTGGATCCGCATGGCCGTCTAAAAGGATAGACAACGATGGGGGTGAAATGAATTAGAAACACACAAGAAAAACTGCGGTGATGCAAATAAACCAAAACCTATAAAGCATTATTAAGTAAGTTGTTCGATCACAATGCATAGAACTGAGCAAACATTTCTTTGTATAATATTAAACTTCTGGATGCCAAGGCAAAGGAAACGATGAACCCAAGTTCAAGCGGCCGCCTGGAATGTCTCGTTCAGGTGGCTCGCCGCACCCTGCCGACTGTGTTAAGTACACGTCTCAGCCTAAGGCCCGGAGGAGCTCCCCGCTCCTGCGCTATCATCGCAAAAATAATTTTAATTTGCGTTGGAGAAGGGGATATTTTGAGGTAAAGCTTTTACTACTGCGCATACTCATGGACATTTTGTGAAGGTTCAAGAGCTAAAAGTGTTCTTTCGTTTCGATTTTTTTTCTGAGTTCATACCTTATTTCTCGTTGTTTGCTGCAGCATACGATGAAGGAGGACGACGAACTGCAGCCAGAAAGACGAGGGGAACTGCAAGTCTGGTTCGCGTCCTCTCGGCCGGTGCAGCGGTTGGGCTGCGAGTTCCGCATCGGCTACCTCGCCCTGGCTGGACCCGCTGCACTCGCTTAGGCACTCGCCTTCGAAAAGATTAAGATAATGCCTATATTGCCCTATATTAATTTGGGAGGATTCCTCCCCCTTTAGGCACATCATTTGGCACGATGCTTTGGCCTTTGTTTGACTCACTTCAAGTGGCATGTGTACAAACAGACTGCGCACCCCATTTACACTGCCGGCATGGGAACCAAACAATGTGAATGACGAATGACGTCGCGCACTCTGTGCTCACCTTTGTCCACGGCCTGCAATGTGCCCTCGGGAGTCTTGGTGAGCTTGCCGTTGTCGACGCTCGCTGAAAGGATGTTCACGAACTGGGCGTCCGAGTCGCTGAGCTCGATGACTGCGAGGGGCAAACGAAAATTTGATAAGAAGGACACACCAGAGAAAGACAAAAAAAGTCCTTACTTAGCACCCTACTTCTCTCCTACGGCCTCGTAAGATTTAATCGTCACTTTCTTTCTTCGGTACGGTCTAAATCGGGCTTTCAATTACGTGCGTTTTCATTCATTCGCATTCACGCCATGTCAAACACGTTTCGTCATTTTGTCCGAGAATCCCCCCCAGGGCAGGTGGCGTGGCGTAGCAGACAGTGGAAAAGGAGGGGGAGGGGGCCTTCGCGGGGAAGGGAGGGGAAGGGCGCGCCTTCAGAAAGCGGTCAGGGTCCGCCCGGCCCGTCACCCCGGCCCGGGGCCCAGCCGGAACAATGGCTGCTCGGCGGTGAGTGTGTCTGCGGTCTGCGCGTGTGCGACATGGACATGCGCCCGATATGGTGCAATTTGGTCGAAAAGGGGGAATTACTATACCGCTTCTTCATCAAAAGTGACATTATTCATGTTACCTCCAAAAGCCAAAAAGTACAATGTACTTGATTAAAAAAGCTTAGTTTTTTTGGGTGTGTGCTGAAGCATGCTTCGGCACAAGACCGACTCAGCAAAATTTCACGCCTATCGAAAGTACTGCAAACTCTAGTTCTTCAATAGGGATCGGGGAGAATTGTTTTAAGATCGTTGTGGGTAAAAGTTAAAGCGGAATTGAGTGAATATGAACGAGATGGGAAATGTGGGGTCAATGCACACCACACTGCACATCAAGTCTTCGACGTCGTAAAATTTTCATGACATGGCATGGCAGGCCTATAACAATTGCATTCGGGTATGGGTATCGGCGAGGAGCTCGGTTTTCAAGTTTGGCCTGCTCGTTTCGCCCCGAGATCTGAAATTGCAGGTAATGGAGGGAGCCCAGAGAGGGAGTCCAGAGGGAGCTCGGAAGGGAGCCCGTAAGGAGGGAGGGAGCCCGGCTTCAGCTCCAGCACTCGTCCCGAACCGGCTGCGGCTACTTGCTCCTGAACCTGACGACGGCGACGCCCAGCTCGGCGCGGCGGTCAGGAGCAAGCAGCTGAGCACTCTCCCTGCTCGCCGCGTGTCTGGTGGTGACTGCATAATGCCAAGGCTTGGCCAAGTGCAGCGTCGGTTGTCTGCCCCTCGCCTCTTGCCCCTCTGGACAGTGCCACTGCCGGTTTGCCCGTGCTACTGCCACCGGTGGTGAAGCTAGCTCCGGCAAACACGGTATCCTCAATAAAACCGCGAGCACTGTTTGGTTTGCGTCTCTCTGATCAAACGACGTAAAAAACGCAGCTGGCACGATTAGTTGTTCAGCATTCGGTTCAAGTTCTACGAGTGACGTTTGGAATTGGTAATACGAGACCGCCTCGCAGAATTGGCGAGAGTGGACAAGTCGGAGTGAAGTACTACTTACAGTACAGTAATCTAGTGAAGTAGTGCCAGTCGCTTTTTCATTTCATATGAAATTACATTATCATCAAAGACTTTTTGAAAATCAAATTAGGAAAATTGCAGGT
>NW_026267764.1:0-308 GCF_000697945.3 Frankliniella occidentalis
GCGGGGCTCGCGCGTCTAACGGGACAGCCTACCCACTAGGCGCCTGTGCAGGGTGCGTAGGCAAACCCGCAGGGTTAGCGCGTCAAACGGGACAGCCTACCCACTAGGAAGAAGGTGTGGAGGTGGTTGGTACCGAAATTTAGTTGTCTTCTCCCAGTGTTGTAATTTGTCCAATTGTCCCAGGCCCAGGCCAACGTTACAATGTTCATTCTGATCGGTATCATTCGGTTTCTTTGATTATGCCCACCCCGATAATCAACGCCAATGTGGAGAAGCGTCGGCCTGCGTGCAGGCTTGCACTCTTACTC
>NW_026267764.1:5783-6565 GCF_000697945.3 Frankliniella occidentalis
AATCCCCAAGGATTCTGAGGGAGGAATCCCCAAGGATTCTGAGGGAGGAATCCCCAAGGATTCTGAGGGAGGCATCCCCAAGGAATCTGAGGGAGGAATCCCCAGGGATTCTGAGGGAGGAATCCCCAGGGATTCTGAGGGAGGAATCCCCAGGGATCTGCAGGAATGTGAACTTCTGCCAACCACCGCTAGATGGCGTTACTTTTCGTTATAAGTTCTCTGTCATGTATAACATCAGTTATTTGAAAGCCCTTTAAGATGTTTTTTCTAATTTCCCTCGTCGTAGGCAGAGAGGACATTATGGCTATCACCTGCAGTATATATTTTGGAATCGGATCAATAGTTTTTCCTCTGCGTTAAATCTTAAACCGCTCTCGCTGGTCATAGACAACGTTCACTCAATAGGGTGTATGGACCTCCCATTAGTTGACGGAGTCTGCCTCGATCCCGGATATGCTCTCCCTAGGTGAGAAGTAGCGACTCACTCAACACGATTTTTGACAATCTATAAGCTAAATGTTGCTATAGATCTCCAAATATTTTATAACTAAACAGGATAAATGACAAATACGGCGTGGCATCACTACAGGGACAAATCCCCCAAGTGTCCCCTGGGACATCCCTGAGATATTCAATTTGACACATTTGGGATTATACCTAAGGACTGTTTAAGGACTATCCCTACGGAATTCTACGGAATTCTTTCCTCAATAATCCTTGCAATATCCCCAAGTCCATCAGGGTTGTAGAGCATTGTGTGGGCTCACAGCACTGTCTGCATC
>NW_026267764.1:7662-8755 GCF_000697945.3 Frankliniella occidentalis
TTGTGTAATCCGCACGCTGCAGATAGAACATTGTGTAATCCGCACTTTGCAGATAGAACATTGTGTAATCCGCACGCTGCAGATAGAACATTGTGTAATCCGCACTCTGCAGATAGATCATTGTGTAATCCGCACGCTGCAGATAGAACATTGTGTATTCAGCACTCTGCAGATAGAACATTGTGTAATCCGCGCGCTGCAGATAGAACATTGTTGTTAGGACGCGTCGAAAAGGGAGTAGGCAAAGCCACTCCTACCCAAGTAACACCAAAGTTGACATCAAATTTTGGTAAATTTTGTTTTAGTCAGTATGACGTGTTTTCCATTGAAGAACATGACTATTTTTTGATGTCAAAATTACATCATAGTAATAATACGGAATTTTTAAGCAAATAATTTTGCTGGCCACGTTGCAGGCCCTAGCCGCACTCTGCTTGATGGTCTCCATCTACTCTAGAGTAGAGCACCGCCAGAATTTGCCATGAAATACTATCTGCAGGTCGGATTCGAGCCCACGACCTTTCAATCCCAGTGGTGAATTGCTAACCCCTGAGCCACATGTGGGGATCTGTATGGCATTGGCTTACGTGCTTCTAGTAGTTTAAACCCATGTTTACATCAGCTGACAATTTCTATCATTATGCAAATAGTCAAAAAATTGTCACGTTTTAGTCTTGGTCTATAAGTTGTCAATTCCAAGTCACAATGTAGCTGCTGTGACCTGTTTGATAACAATTAGGTCAATATTATGTCAGTTTGATGCATTCTTGACTGTCCTTGTTGGAACCGGTGCGTGAAAAGAAACACCCAGCTCACTTTCAGTTATCCCAATGCTGTTGCGCATGCGTTCACCAGCTGTGTATACATGGCGTTACGCTCGTCTGCCTGGGAACATGAACATCGGAGTCTATAGCGTCTAGCGACACTGCTTTAAAAATATACACAGGGAGTCTTACTGTTTAAACAGAGTACAAAGCACAGAGTTCTTTTTTCACAGGCGTATACTGTTAATTGGGGGTGTCCAGTCAGTTTACGCTGAAGGTGTATGTATGCCACCCAAAACTGAACGCCTTTACGGCAAGTAATTTACTAA
>NW_026267764.1:16396-17330 GCF_000697945.3 Frankliniella occidentalis
TGTACGACATTATTGTATTAAGTTTGCTGTCTATCGCCCACTGTGCTATGACGTGTTTTCCATTGAAGAACATGACTATTTTTTGATGTCAAAATTACATCATAGTGATAATACGGAATTTTTAAGCAAATAATTTTGCTGGCCACGTTGCAGGCCCTAGCCGCACTCTGCTTGATGGTCTCCATCTACTCTCTCAGCTTTGCACCGCCAGAATTTGCCATGAAATACCATCTGCAAGTGGGATTCGAGCCCACGACCTTTCAATCCCAGTGGTGAATTGCTAAACCCTTGAGCCACATGTGGGGATCTGTATGGCATTGGCTGACGTGCTTCTAGTAGTTTAAACTTATGCTTACATCAGCTGTTTACATCAGTGTATTCAGCACTCTGCAGATAGAACATTGTGTATTCAGCCTTGGTCTATAAGTTGTCAATTCCAAGTCACAATGCAGCTGCTGTGACCTGTTTGATAACAATTAGGTCAATATTATGTCAGTTTGATGTATTCTTGACTGTCTTTGTTACTTGGGAACCGGTGCGTGAAAAGAAACACCCAGCTCACTTTCAGTTATCCCAATGCTGTTGCGCATGCGTTCACCAGCTGTGTGTACATGGCGTTACGCTCGTCTGCCAGGGAACATGAACATCGGAGTCTATAGCGTCTATAGCGACACTGCTTTAAAAATATACACAGCGAGTCCTACTGTTTAAACAGAGTACAAAGTACAGAGTTCTTTTTTCGCAAGCGTATACTGTTAATTGGGGGTGTCCAGTCAGTTTACGCTGAAGGTGTATGTATGCCACCCAAAACTGAACGCCTTTACGGCAAGTAATTTACTAAGTGTTTAACACCGTGTGGCATACTTCTATGTGTGCAACACGAGTTTTGAATAGTTGGAAGTGTTCAACAGGTGTGTTGCACACTTTTTAGTGT
>NW_026267764.1:22380-23806 GCF_000697945.3 Frankliniella occidentalis
GAAACCCATCACCCATCATTTCAGATTTTGCTGTTTTTGATGCTGCCTGAGTTTTCCTTAATGTAATTTGGAAGTTAAGTAATGCATTAAATACACATTTTCACAGATTATGTACATGTTTGAGTGGCCATATACGGGTCTACTCATAAATGATGGGCACTGATATGGGTTCCTCATAGAAGCACCCTAATGCCCGCAAAATTTGTGAAAATGTGTTTATGGCATTACTAAACTTCCAATTCGATACCTCAGAGCGAAAACCGCTCAGTCTGCCGGAGCGCTACGACAACCGCTTAGTCTGCCGAGCGGTTTGGACAACCGCTCATTCCGCGGAGCCGCTCCGACAACCGCTCCGTCAGTCGACCCGCCTCAACAACCGCTCAAGTGACTTTTATGACGAAAACTTTGGATTGCACCATCGAAAAGAGCGTGGTCCAATTAGTCGAAATCGGTCAAAACATGAAAAATGTCAAAAATCTAAATCAAGAATCTATCTTGAAAGCAGATGATACAAATTTAAGAATAGGTCTATGTTCTAATTTTCTCTCCTATTTAGCTGTTTATGGCTGCTTGTTACTTTGCAATCTTGTAATTCGGCGGACTAGCGACGTAAAGGGGAAGATAAGGGGTGGGCACAGCGGCCGGCGTCGGTAGCTCAGTATTGTTGGGCAGGGATGGGGCCTCGCCTGCCTGGTGTTGTATTGTTGTCGAGAGGGGATAACGCGCAAGCAAAAGGCTTCAGCGCGACCTAGCGCAGCAAGCACAAACAACATCAAGAATAATTTTGGGCGCTGGGGGACTGGCTGTCGCGCTGAAGCCTTTTGCTTGCGCGTTATCCCCTCTCGACAACAATACAACACCAGGCAGGCGAGGCCCCATCCCTGCCCAACAATACTGAGCTACCGACGCCGGCCGCTGTGCCCACCCCTTATCTTCCCCTTTACGTCGCTAGTCCGCCGAATTACAAGATTGCAAAGTAACAAGCAGCCATAAACAGCTAAATAGGAGAGAAAATTAGAACATAGACCTATTCTTAAATTTGTATCATCTGCTTTCAAGATAGATTCTTGATTTAGATTTTTGACATTTTTCATGTTTTGACCGATTTCGACTAATTGGACCACGCTCTTTTCGATGGTGCAATCCAAAGTTTTCGTCAAAAAAGTCACTTGAGCGGTTGTTGAGGTGGGTCCGCTGACTGAGCGGTTGTCGAAGCGCCTTCACGGAATGAGCGGTTGTCCCAACCGCTCGGCAGACTAAGCGGTTGTCGTAGCGCTCCGGCAGACTGAGCGGTTTTCGCTCTGAGGTATCGAATTTACATTTAGCAAACTTGGGCTGCATCAATAACAGCAAAATCTGAAATGATGGGCGATAGGTTCCAGGTTTGATTGGAGCCTCACCTTTAGAACAGTAAAAAATCCGTGTC
>NW_026267764.1:27931-28368 GCF_000697945.3 Frankliniella occidentalis
AAAGTACGCATCAGTTACAACGCAGCCCTCGCAGCAGGTTAGCTCCTGTATCACGGGCTGTCTCTTTGCATACGCTCCAGTGTTGCGGGATTGCATAATCGCTAGGACTGCGGCAGGGGGGGGGGGGGCATGGTGCCCTAATGATCGTCCAGAAAGTACGTCCGTTTTTCTCAAAATCATTCGGCATATTACGGGAGCTCGGCGCCTGCGAAACTCAGAGTAGGCCAGCCTGCAGTACACGCATGTATTGCCTACCTACCAGGCGCTATGAGCGCTTGCAGAGGCCGAACTTGGAACTTCTTTCAAAAGAGCAAATAACGGGCGTACTTTCTGGATGATCCTTAACGAACGACCACAGTTACAACCTTACGAAGCGAAATGCCAAATCCTTCGCAATTGGGAAGCAATGCTTTTGCAGGTACAAATCAAATGTTTCC
>NW_026267764.1:33018-33685 GCF_000697945.3 Frankliniella occidentalis
AACAAAAGGTTGCCACTGAGCACACAGCAGCGTGGTAGTTAATGGCAATTAGATAAACCTTCTCTTTAAGTCCAGTCGAAATTGAAAAGTAATTTACGAGTCGATCTCACGTCATGTTGGAGAAGCAAGAACCCTACCAATGGGACGACGGCATTCGTTATAGAATCCATCGATAAAAACGAGATGCTACTGCGACCGTGTATAGTGTTAACAACTTGATGTTTTGCCCCCCAAAAGTATTTAGCAGTGCTTTAAGCCACTATGAAATATGTTTGGGAAGCTTATTATTTCAATTGCAAAGCAGATATTCAACAATAACGGTACACTCCCAGCCAGAATTAAAAGCCGATTCAACGTCGAATCGATGTGAGAATGGTCGAGTCGACGGCGAGACGACGTAGATTCGACTTTCATTTCTTGTTGGGCCCTGGAAATCTACGTGTGCAAATGTCGCACACCTGTAGGTTCGTAAAACATTTCGCACACCTGCAGGTGAGTGAAAAAATTCACACCCCAATTGTTGATTGAAAAAAATTCACACACACTGCAGATGTGTGACAAAGTTCACACTCTTTTAGGTGAGCGAATAACAATGCGTACACTTGTGAAGCCATTCACACATCTGCAGGTGTGTGAAAACTCTGTCGCAAATCTGCAGACGCATGCA
>NW_026267764.1:35363-35809 GCF_000697945.3 Frankliniella occidentalis
AACAAAAGGTTGCCACTGAGCACACAGCAGCGTGGTAGTTAATGGCAATTAGATAAACCTTCTCTTTAAGTCCAGTCGAAATTGAAAAGTAATTTGCGAGTCGATCTCACGTCATGTTTGGAGAAGCGAGAACCCTACCAATGGCAAGACGGCATTCGTTATAGAGTCCATCGATAAAAATGAGATGCTACTGCGATGTTGGGCCCTGGAAATCTAAGTGTGCAAATATCGCACACCTGTAGGTTCGTAAAACATTTCGCACATCTGCAGGTGAGTGAAAAAATTCACTCACCAGTTGTTGATTGAAAAAAATCGCACACACTGCAGATGTGTGACAAAGTTCACACTTTTTTAGCTGAGCCAATAACAATGCGTACACTTGTGAAGCCATTTACACATCTGCAGGTGTGTGTGAAAACTCTGTCGCAAATCTGCAGACGCATGCA
>NW_026267764.1:36906-37214 GCF_000697945.3 Frankliniella occidentalis
ATTGTGGACACAGATCTGGGCGCGTGGTGGGGGTCAGGTCGACGCGAGAGACATCTTTGACCGCAGCTTCTCAGCTGTCCGCTCGCTTCTAGCTGTCTGAGAGTTCATTAGGCTAGATGACACTTAAAACTATTTTAAATATTAGTCGTCTTCTTCTAGGTCTGTCAGTGTCAATGCATCATTTGATAAAGCAAGATTTCCGTGCCAAACTTGTATATTAGGCTTACAAAACGATACGCTAGTTCGGGGTCAGGGAGTCAATCATGACTGACTTTGAACTCTGCAGAGTTTGATTTAGGCAGAGACGA
>NW_026267764.1:37809-38327 GCF_000697945.3 Frankliniella occidentalis
TATATTAGGCTTACAAAACGATACGCTAGTTCGGGGTCAGGGAGTCAATCATGACTGACTTTGAACTCTGCAGAGTTTGATTTAGGCGGAGACGATGAAAAGTAAAGTTTCAGTCAAGTCATATCACTGTCAAAATAACAGAGGGCGATTTTTGTGACCTGGTTCGCATTAACCAGGAGAAAGTCAAGGCCTAAGAATTTGAACCACACAGGTCGCCGCTGTCAGAAAGTTCTTATTGAATCGAAGTCCAAGCCGACGGGTCCTATGAACGTCGTCCGATCTCCCAGCGACTCTAACGTCGTTCGATCTTCCAGTAACACTAAGAACTAAGGTCGTCCGATCTCCTTTTTACGCTCGCTCTGCAGCACTGTCTTCTTTTATTTACGAGTGATAATATCAGCAGCAGACAAAAAGTTAAAATTGCTATGATCCGCAATGACGTTTGAGCGTCACTAGGAGATCGGACGACGTTAGAGCGTTGCTGGGGGATTGGACGATATTAATAGGACCCGTCGATG
>NW_026267764.1:40087-40396 GCF_000697945.3 Frankliniella occidentalis
CTTTCTTACCTCGCCATCGCGAGAGCCCGCATTCGGCTGTCAGAGTTTTGAAGATGAGATTGTCATGGCTAACTCATGTGGTCGCACAGTACTCCACCGCATCGGGGTTGAGCTCGAAAAAATCAGTGAAAAATGCCAATTTGCTTTGGCTATGCCAGAAAGGCTTGGACGAGCGACCGCTGCTGAAAACGGCTTGTCCTGCGGGAGGCTGCTATACACTGATAAACTAAATGTGCAACTGCTTAACACTTGTGAGTATGTGTAACTGCAAGTAAAATACTTGCAAGTTTGCAACTCTGTAGTTGTACA
>NW_026267764.1:41644-41940 GCF_000697945.3 Frankliniella occidentalis
CTTTCTTACCTCGCCATCGCGAGAGCCCGCATTCGGCTGTCAGAGTTTTGAAGATGAGATTGTTATGGCTAACTAATTTGTTTTGGCTAAAAGGATTTGCCAGAAAGGCTTGGACGAGCGACCACTACTGAAAACGGCTTGTCCTGCGGGAGGCTGCTATACACTGATAAACTAAGTGTGCAACTGCTTAACACTTGTAAGTGTGTAACTGCAAGTAAAATACTTGCAAGTTTGCAACTCTGTAGTTGTACACTTGCAAGTGTTCAACTCGGTAGGTGTGCACTTTCTACACAGTG
>NW_026267765.1:0-75 GCF_000697945.3 Frankliniella occidentalis
GCTCAGACACCGGTACAAGAGTCACAGGTGTGCAAGCCAGCCCATTGGCTGGGCGCGCGGCCCTGCGCCCCGGTC
>NW_026267765.1:125-429 GCF_000697945.3 Frankliniella occidentalis
TCGGCCCGAGAAAGCACCTTTTCGGCAGGCCGATGTCGGAATAAAATATGTAAATCGCGATTTTCTCGGAAAGTATTTAAGCTACAGCGCCCCGAGGGGTGCCCAACTGTGGTAATCAGGTGTACACAGATTTAGTAATCACTGGTAATCACTGGTAATCACTGGTAATCCCTGGTAATCCCTGGTAATCCTCACACTCCTGAGGGTCCTTTGAAAGGACAAATTTGTTCATTTAGACATTAATTTTTGTGCACATCTTGCCTAAATGCCAACGAGCATGTTTAATATGGCATCTTTGCATCCC
>NW_026267765.1:1306-1579 GCF_000697945.3 Frankliniella occidentalis
CAAAGTAGGGTCCTAAGGGCAAATTCGTAGAACACCGATTTCTCGAAAACTATTCAGCTTACAGCGACCTGGCTTTGCAGGGCACTTCATATTCGTTAGCCGAACATTCCTGGCTAGTCTCCATCCCCTGGGGTAAAAAAAAAAAGAACGTGAAAAAAATACCTATAAAGCCATGAGTCGAACCCACGACAATCAGTCGAGTTGTTGCATGAGCCGGCATCCAACCGCCTGCGCCACCAGACCACACTCCAGACTCGCGCTCAGACACCGGTA
>NW_026267765.1:1923-3639 GCF_000697945.3 Frankliniella occidentalis
TTTTGACTGGGTGACTGGAAGTGACTGGAAACGACTGGTTTTGATTGGATTTGACTGGTAAGCGACTGGATGCGACTGGATGCGACTGGAAAGGCGACTGGGTGACTGGAAAATGATTGGGTGACTGGACTGTGACTGGATTTTGACTGGATCCGGATCTGTACACCGATTGGTTGAAGTTACGTCCCCCTTGCCCAAAAGTCAAGAGTCGAACCCACGAGACGGAGAGCCGCGCGAGCAGCGATCCAGCACCCAACTTCCTGACCTACCAGCCCACACACTGGGATCGCCTTCAGACACCGATATAGAAGGCATGCCCTGCAGCTCCGTCAAATGGCGGGGCGCGCGTGCTTCCGGCCCGGGGAGCCAGAGGTGACCCTATTCGGACGCTTCAATTTCTCGAAAACTATTCATCCCACAGCGTACTGGCTTTGCAGGGCAGTTTACATTCATAGGCCGACCACGTCGATCTGCTGATATTTGGGAAGGGTGTGCTTCAAGGAGGAACAGAGGACATAAAGGGGTACTTTAAGTGCAGTGAGGGAAAGACCGCGACTATGACGGAGTGCAGCCCCACGTCAAAGAACAGTCAAAAGTCCGCTCGGCGCCGTGACTGCTCAAGCCCAAAAGCCCGGTTAAAAAAAAAAAAAAAAAAAAAATGTGGGAGTGCGCCCTCACCCCGCAGTCGGCGGCGACATCTGAGTTCATAAAGGGATCAGCCGCTTCCAACCACATGTGCCCATCAGAACATACTCCTACTACCGGTTGTTGGATCAGCCTGGAAAAGCGTCGGCTGCGTCCGAGGCGGTGACGGCGGCGTTGACGGCGGTGGCGAAGGGCCGCGAAGAGGGGCGGCCGACGCCGACACGGAGCTCTCCCACCAGGATGAGCAGGGTCAGGAGCAGGAGCTCGAGCCTTCGCGGCATGATGATGACCTACCTCACTCGCGACGGCTGCACGACGCACGCTCGAGCTGTCCCACACCTTGCCAACACTGCACTCATCACATCAAGTGCATAATGCATGCGTGGGCTATAGGAAGCGCCACAGGGAGTAAGATAGGGAGAATTTGAATTTGATAGAGAGAGAGAGAGAGAGAGAGAGAGAGAGAGAGAGAGAGAGAGAGCGAGGGTGCAAATTGTGTATACCTCATCTCAGAGTTGGGAAACGGACCCGTCCATATATGCTCCAGCAACCGGACCGGGGCCGGGGCCGGACCAGAGGTTCCGTTTCCCACCTCTGCTCATCCATCGGGGGGGAAACGACTATTAAACTTTGTGTCAGCTGGATTACGGATTACACTGATGTATAGAGTGTGCAACTGACACACACTTTAAAGTGTTTAACACCGTGTGGCATACTTCTATGTGTGCAACACGAGTTTTGAATAGTTAGAAGTGTTTAACAGGTGTGTTGCACACTTTTAAATGTTCAACCTGACCGTCAAGCACTATAGCTCAGTTTTACAACGATTATAGCGTTGCACACATAGTAGTATGGAACACGGTGTTAAACACTTTAAAGTGTGCGTCAGTTGCACACTTTATATATCAGTGTATCCAGATTACCTCTGGAGTATCCACCGGATTACGTTAATTTTTCTTTGGGATTACCCTGGATTACCCTAAAATTTCCGCGGATTACCCCTAGATTTCCCCCGGATTACTTCGAATTTCCATGGATTACACCTGCCGGATTACCTAATGGCTGTCAGCT
>NW_026267765.1:4742-5061 GCF_000697945.3 Frankliniella occidentalis
CAAAGTAGGGTCCTAAGGGCAAATTCGTAGAACACCGATTTCTCGAAAACGATTCAGCTTACAGCGACCTGGCTTAGCAGGGCACTTCATATTCGTTAGCCGAACATTCCTGGCTAGTCTCCATCCCCTGGGGTAAAAAAAAAGAAAGTGAAAAAAATACCCTTAAAGCCAAGAGTCGAACCAACGACAGTCAGTCGAGTTGTTGCATGAGCCGGCATCCAACCGCCTGCGCCACCAGACCACACACCAGATTCGCGCTCAGACACCGGTACAAGAGTCACAGGTGTGCAAGCCAGCCCGTTGGCTGGGCGCGCGGCCC
>NW_026267765.1:10174-10638 GCF_000697945.3 Frankliniella occidentalis
TTAGAACTTTGATTTCTTGAAAACTATTCATCCCAGAGCGTCCTGGATTTGCGGGGAAGTTCATATTCATAGGCCGAACATTCCCTGATAGTTTCCATCCCCCGGGGATAAATTAACAAAAAAAAAAAAAATCATGAAAAGTGAAGAGTCGAACCCACGACACAGACAGCCGAAACGAGCAGGGATCCAGCACGGAACTTCCTGAGCCACCAGACCCCACACCAGACCCGCCATCACACACCGACGTAAGAGTCTTGGCGTCAAACGGCAGGGCGCGCGTCCCTCCGGCCCGGAGAGCAAGAAGTGCCCCCATTCGGCCGCTCCGTGACAGAAATTTCAACGTAAATCGGCCCTAGCTCTGGACCTATTGGAGCTACAGCGTCCAGATTTCGGCTGTAGATTACTCTAGTAAAACTGAACAGATCCTAAGGTGGGCGATCGCCTAACGCACAGGAAAACCAGTT
>NW_026267765.1:18094-35596 GCF_000697945.3 Frankliniella occidentalis
CGGACCAGAGGTTCCGTTTCCCACCTCTGCTCATCCATCGGGGGGGAAACGACTATTAAACTTTGTGTCAGCTGGATTACGGATTACACTGATGTATAGAGTGTGCAACTGACACACACTTTAAAGTGTTTAACACCGTGTGGCATACTTCTATGTGTGCAACACGAGTTTTGAATAGTTAGAAGTGTTCAACAGGTGTGTTGCACACTTTTAAATGTTCAACCTGACCGTCAAGCACTATAGCTCACTTTTACAACGGTTATAGCGTTGCACACATAGTAGTATGGAACACGGTGTTAAACACTTTAAAGTGTGCGTCAGTTGCACACTTTATATATATCAGTGTATCCAGATTACCTCTGGAGTATCCTCCGGATTACGTTAATTTTTCTTTGGGATTACCCTGGATTACCCTAAAATTTCCGCGGATTACTCCTGCCGGAATACCTAACGGCTGTCAGCCGGATTACCTTAGTCGTTTCCCCCTCGTCATCTATTTACTAGCCACCCCCGGAGCACGGGAAAAGGAATATGTGCAATGCAAATGCAATGAGAGACCAGTCTACAAGTATGGAGTCAGTTTATTCCTGTAACGTGTTCACATTTTCAATCACAAATCTACTTCAAGAATAATAGTATTGATCTCCAAATAACAAAAATTATTTTAAACCAATAAGATTATGCAGAACTCTAATGCCTTTTGTGATTTACCAACAAACACAACGTCACACGCTAGTTGTCACCCACTTACATATCTAGTCTAATATGTTCACCATTAATTTTTTATACAATTCATGCATATATCTATATTATATACAATATAATCTTGAGTTAATCAGAAAAAGATAAAGAAAATTTGCTATAAGGCGGATTCACAAAACAAAACAAAATTAACCATGAACCTAAGCACACATACATTGTTTGCAATCTGTTCTCTTCTGCCCATTACAAGGGACAGAGGTGATCAGCGAGCGTGATAATTATTGGCAGATAGCAGGAGTTTCGTTTAGCACGAAGAGGACACAAAATCAGGATTAACCGTTTAAACCTCTCTTCATTTTTCAGTGAGCTAATGCATACCCCCTTTCCACTTGAAATAACATTTCATTTATTCTTAAAGTGGATTCGCCGTCGTAAAAGAGCAAAATACGTTTAATTAAACGAACCAGTAATGTCAAGAGCCATACCAAATTTATTTGACTAGCTGTTTTAATGGAAGTTCCTTCTCATTTCACAAGAAAAAGAACTTGGAGTGTTTTAAGTGTATTTATGAGTACTGTAGTACCGGCGGCAGTTGCTTTACTTAAATTTCAAGAGTGCAACTAACTCCTTATACAATTGATTCTACACGGACATTAATTAAATGTTATTAACAAAGAGGAAATAATTTCATGGGGCTAAACTTTTCCATAACGTAGTTGAGAATAAATCTAGATATCTGACATAATTCCACAAAAAAATATAAACATGAACGTATCATTAAGCGATGTCTGCATTACATAACGAAGTCGTGTGCTAGGACGAGGCTACGGGACAGTCTCGTTGCCGTTAAAGAGCATTCCCTGACAATTCACAAGGCTTTCATGACAATGATTTTAAGTTACACATGTTTTAAGTAAATTATTAACACTTTTAACTCAACGAAAGCCACATTTTAACAAATTATAGTATTTGTACAAGTTTTGAAAGTTAAAGAGAAATAAGGAGCACACCCTGCGCGCTGACTCTTTTATATTTTTGGCCTTTGAGGAGACAATGCACAATATTTGCGCTAGTGTGTACATAATTGCGGTACACCTCGCAATAAAAGTTATCCCTTGAAAAGACATCTTCTGGTTTGCAAAAAGATGACAGATAAAGGGGTAAACGAAAAATGTGTATTCGTGCCACCGTCAAAAAGCAGTCTATGGAGTGCCAACGAAACAGCCACTCTTTAAAAGAGTGTACATTGTACATCTGATCTTCAAGCTATATTTACACATTGTCATCATCGCTCTATTGGCGCTGATAACCTCTTGTTAATAGTTACGAGGAAGAATTATGATCCCTGACAGTCAATACTTTACAAGAAGAATAACTGCCAAGAACTCTCATGCACTCTCGCTCTTTCTCACACAATCACACATCTCACTCTCCTCACCTCCAGTGCCGTTTACATTCTCTAACATCTAAGCTATTGTCTATTTTTGTCGCATCCAAATAGCGAACCTGTCCAAAACCTGCATGAACGAGATACACGAGTAGGCAGTTTCACTGGAAGTAATTTACAAAGAATGTGAATTCGTGACCATCACAAGTATAACTGGTTACTCTGACGAGAATGAAACGAGTGAAATTGGTTGTATGGTAAATACAATTAGACAGTCAACGGCTAATCGGGTAGCAAAGACCGCCCTTAACTATATTGTCAAGCATTTTCTTAAAAATAGCATTCGTTGATGTTCTATTACGTTTATCTACTCTATTAAGTGATCGTGGTGCCTCCTCAGTAAGAAATCACAATATTTCTTTAAAATATGATATGAATTATATGACGAGAGGAGCTCTTTTTGGAATAAACACATCTTTAAGTTCAACAACAAAATTAAACAATGTTATAGATTTGCTTTAGTGCGTCAAATTTTGGGCTGAATTCATCTTGGCTCTGATAACAAACGTGAATGTTTGCTCGTGAACAGAATAAGATAGATTCCGGTGGATTGACCATAAATTCAGTAAGTTGTTAAACAATGAACAACATTTCATCACTGTCAGGGAGGACCATAATGTGGCAAAGAACGAAACAAAGTTCTATTTTGGGTGAAAGGTGCGTGAAGTGGTCAATAATTTTAAGAGCCAAAGTGAATTCAGCCCATTTTATACTTTTTACAATAACAAATTAATTTTATGGTACTTCAAGGCTTACACATCTGAATCCGGCCATCCGCAATTGCTGAGCCAATCCTAATCCTCCCAGTTCAACAGTCAAATGAGATAGATAATAGTCCATTTAAGCAAAGGACAGTAACAATTCATTGTTGGCTCGACATATCATGGAGATGTCCAAACAATACTGATAATGGTAAAATATCTACGACAGAATGTATTTCGAATACGACACGTTTAACATTGGAATGAAGTACACACGCAATATGGACTGATGGCAAAATTTAGAAATGAAAAATTTTTGAGAAGTAATGAAGAATTGCCCTCGATTTAAAGCTTAAACACGAACTTGATTTTAAGTAAACACTTCGAGGGCCGAGATGTTTCCCAAAGCCGAAGTGTAAGGCTGAGCCGGATCAATAAAGCTCGTGTACACCCAGCGGAAGGAAATAGGGGCGGTCGGTGGCTGGCGTAAGTTGCTTTTGCTTTAAGCCACTATATCTGTGACAAAAAGAGGACATTATTACGTGCATGACAGATGAACACGTTCAGTGGAGCGTGTGCGAATAATACTAACTTTATATTTAGTCCTTCTTGTCGCCATCCTCTGGGTCCTTGAGCGTGTGCCACTGCGCAATCGGTCTGCGAGGAGATGCAAGCATGTCCGTCCAGTGGCGAAGCTCTGTGCCCGACGCATTGTAGCCTAGGACTGCCTTGCCAATGGGTTCAGAGGTACCGATACGATCGTAGTCCACGACGGTCACCACCAGCTGCACTTTCTGTAAATTGAACAGCGAAAATGTCCATTACAGTGAAGGTGTCATTGAACAGGCCCCTCGAGGCCCCTTCGCGCCTGCAAACTCCTGGCAGGCAAACCCGCCCAGCAGCAAGACCGTGTGGGTCTGCATAGCCGGCAACTTGGCGCCTGCGAACTCTGGGTAGGCAACCCCGCCCAACGGCAAGACCAGACGGGTCTGCATAGCCAGCCTCTCGGTGCCTGCGAACTCTGAATAGGCAATCCCGCCATACACTCAGACCGTGCGGGTCTGTCTAGATGTGTGACCCTGTTTCCGCACCCGCAAGCCCCCGGTACGCAACAAAACACCCCGCCCCACACACCCTGGCCTCTTGACGCCTGCGAACTCTGGGTAGGCAATCCCACCATGCATCAAGACCATGCGGGTCTGCCTAGCCCCTGGCTGAAGAAGAGCCTCTTGCTTGGGCGGCATAATGAGTGAAACCATGTGACGATGTTCAGGATTGTCATGCCGAATATATGCGTGTCAACATTAACATTTACCTGTATCTGTTCAAATGGAACTTCGAAGGTGAACGACTCGTTGTAGTATGGGTTGAGCGTACATTTCTTGATACTCGTCTTCTTCTTTTTAAGGCGTTTTCCATTCTGCATGAGCGCGATCTTCACATAAGGATCTGAAACACAAAATCATTTTCTAATTTTCCTAGGACCACAACAACATACTCATCCGTGCACTCAAAAATTTGAAATGTGTGGCATTAAAACACTTAAAAAGTGCGTGCCACACATGAAAGATCATGGTGTACCCCACAGAAAAGTGTGTGACAAATGGTGGAAAGTTTAAACCTACCCAAAAGAATGTGTGACCTGGTTGTCATAAATTCTTTTGTGTGTGATATGACATATGTCACACACATTTTAAAGGGTCACCTTTTGACACACCCTTGTCAGTCTTCGAAGGGCACACACCTTTGTTTAAGAATATGTGTATTCTTTATTGTTAAATGACCTCTGCGACGCTGTAGCTTACCTGATAGTCCACCCACGTCCATTTTCTTGAGGTTCTTGGCTTCCAGAATGACGACAGTGAGTTTGCCAGCAGTGGGTACGTAGCGGAGCGAGAAGCAGATGTCTCCCAGCTTGTTGTCCTAGAGGATCACGTGGCAAAGAATTTTTAGGTATTTGCACACTTTGAGAAATGCATGTTACGCATGAAGTTATATTAAATTTCGCAATTGCACAATATTTTTCTAACAAAAAAAAAAACGCAAGAAATCGGAAAAGTTTGAGAGTTTGACTATTTTAACTTTTTAAACATGACTCTTGGTTATATAGAAACTGAATCAACTCTCATTTTGACGGTAAATTATTATGCCACCCGTCTAAACAAACAGTACCGTTTGACCAATTAACTTTCTTTTTCAAAGGAGACCTCTTAAGTTGCATTACGAACATTAAGCCAACATCGCCTCAACAAATAACGACTAAGGTTTCCATTTTTAAAAAACAATTTTTCCTGTCCACCCTAAAACGTTTTTAATAATGTTTAGACCTCCGCCATCATAAGCCCTCGGCCTCGCTGCAAATTTTGTTGAATCCAGCGAAATGTAAAAGGTCGGGGAGGAAGACAGTGACTCTTGTCTTGTCACTACAATGCTAGTCTTTGTGGAGGACTGAACAATACATAGCTTCATTGAAATATGAAAGTAGATTGTATTTATACCACAAAGACAAAAGGAAAGCTTCTATTTTTGGGGTGGAAAAGGGTTAGAGCGTTCGACGTTCCTTAAAACTTCTAGATTAAGTACAGTTTAAAAATAGTTCTGTTAATAATACAGAATTTATTTTTTGAACTAACTTTGTCAAGGAATTTTATGCAGGGGACTTAAATGGCGGAGGGGATGACACATATTTGATTTCTTGCTCACTTTCCCACGGAGAACTGCTTGCCAATCTAGTCAATATTAAATAGAGACTGAGAGCCATGTGCGTTGGACAAACTTATCATATTTCAATTAGCATTTTAATAAAAAATAATACAATACTAGGACATGATATTCCACTTTTAGTCTTTCAATGCACAAACACACACAGCTGGAAGCCTCACAATAATTCGACATTATTTGCTATTGCTTGGCATTGAGTCTGATATGGACAGTGAGCCAAGGCATCCCACTTTATTCTGATTCGCATGTTAGTACGCTAAGTGACCGACACGCTACGAGCACAACCAGCGCTACAAAAACAGGCTAGACACAAAGCTACTTCCGGCTCGGCCAGGCGGCACGCCGACAGGAAACGAGACAGGGTTGGTGGGTTTGCCGGACTGGCCCGACCGCCCGAAGCGATATACAGTTTATACATTTTGAAGCGGGTAAGAAAAAGCACCCCTAAAATACAGAGGACGCTATAATGCGCCTGGGCTAAACATTTTTTCGGATTAGAACGCCAAAGGGCACATTACAACTTTACAGGCGTTTGCCGAGCATGCAAGTAAGGCATTTTAGGGGCCTGAGAGACATCTTAGAGAGAAAGCGGCGCAGGCGGCGACCGCGAGTGGGGTGAAGACTTAGGGTCTACAGGATTTCAAATCTAACACAAAACTGGTTTTGCGCTTCGGCTTTTCTAATCAAAATGGTACGATTAGCATGATTGGATACATTTGGACGGTCACTTAGGAGTTACTAACATGCTGACACCACCAAAGTCTACAGCAGGTATCTATATTTCAAACGAGTCGGGCAAGGATTGTTCATGAGGTGTGTGAAGCACACATTTCCTAGATACTGCTGGGCATATATCGAAACATCTAAGACACACGGTATACTTGGGATACTATTCACTAAATATTCTCTCTATAACACCGAAAATACACAACAATAGCTTTCATAAAAATTAGGGGCATATTTAGTGAGGGATCGCTTGTGTTGGTCTGGTCGTTATGTTAGACAGCACAACACCACTATAAGGCAGGGATACTGAGGGCCACTCCATTTTCTACTGATACGCAAGTATGCACACCACAACACCCAGGTCAAACAAAGGTCAAACAAAACCACTCATGGCTTTTACTAACAAAAAAAAAAAATACAAAGAAAATAAAGATTGAATTATATGCCGCTGAAGCTACGAAATACACCGCTATGACTAGTGTTGGGTTTGTCTGTATTTTTTCAGATGCGTTGTTTTCTTGGATGTGAGAAAATAAATGTGCCTTTTGGCTTTTTAATTATTATTATAATTATTATGATTATCATTGTTTTTTTTAATTTTCTTTTGTTTATAACCGTTGATAGCTATTTAAGAATGTTACAATAAAGATATACTCACAAATGACGCGAAGTGTCCTGTAGTCTTATGTAGAGTGCTTAATTGATATGTCTGTCATTGTGACACAAGTTTGATAAGAGATGATGAAATTTTCGTGAATACATCACCGAAAAAGCGCGCACACTGCAATACTGACTACAACACTCACGGGCACCATTGACTACTATGTGTGCACTCAATTTCAGTGATATAATGGTTAAGCGCCCATCCAGATCATAGAAAACAGTTATAGCACTTTTATAAAGAGTCGTAGACGGGGTAAGAACAGCGGAGAGCAGAAATACGACGTTTTATTTCTCGTGCACCACCTTTCCGGTATCGCATTGGAAAGCTCTGCCATGGCATATCTCAAGCTATATTCAACTAAGAACTTCGCTCACGCCACGCTCAGTGTGCTACCCCCTCCAACCCGCTCCCACTGAGCGTTGCGTAAGCGTAAGTTCTTACGAGTACTTAGCTTTAGTCAGTGGAACAAGGGGGCGGTCGGGGAGGGCTCACCTGTCTTCAGCGCTTGCTGCCAGCACCTACCCTACTAGGCTGGTCGCATCCTCAAGAATGTAACCACGTAGAACGGTCTGCTGGATTTTCCAACCCTTACACTGATAACTCAACAGTGCGCATTGCACACTATACATACATGTACATGCACCCTACAGGGTGCATGGACAAGCACACTGTAATAACAATGTGCATGTCTGGCACACAATTATGCTTTAAAAACTCAACAATTGGACTCGATTTCCTTTCAGACGCTTAACTTTGGAGATTGGGAGACATCTCCACTTTTCTCGTAAAATAGCTTCCAAACGAGCTTCCATTCGATAGGGTTCAAATTGACCACTACCGAAATTCTTTCGAATATTTCGGTAACGTTAACCAAGTTATACTATTAGTCGATTTGAACCCTATCACATGGTAGCTCGTTTGAAAGCTCTGGAGGAAACTGAAAAAAAGTTATGCGTCTGAGAGGAAGTAGTGTCAACTGTTGAGTTTTCGGAGCAATTGTGTGCATGCCATGCACACTGTACAACCACTGTTGAGTTTTCAGTGTAGGAGGGTGCATAGCAGCATGCGACGTCTCAACAATGGATCTCTACGGGCCCACATCATCTGAGCGAATAATGCTCCATTGCATCGGTTTTCGGTTTACCGGTCCAAAAAAAAGGGAGGCGCCGCGCCAGGTCGGAAACAGCAAGTATGAGAAATAAAACGAAGCATTTGAGCCCTTCATAGTCTCTTCCATTCTAGGACTCTTTATTAAGGCACACCGTAAACATTAAAATCAAAATAAAAGTTTAAATGATGAAATTGAAATGCAATTATTAGAATAGAATCGGAACACTACAAAATGTGTGAATGGGGAACGTTTTAGAAAGATGGGCGCAAACCTGATGGATGAGTCTTAATAGCGTGTATAATTAACGGCAGCATTATAGATGAACAGAATATGTTATGAGTAAGTTCGACAAACGACATATATACAACACGGACACAGATACTTAGGGAGCAGCGGGCGTGTCAAACACTGCAACAAATACACAACACTGAGTGGCACAGACAGGCAGACAGGGCAGATTGTGACAGGTAACAACGAACATGCCACGATAGAGGTACAGCGATGAAATATATTAATGTAAGGTGTAAGTGTCCCTGGCTCCGATGAATAGAGCTGTAATTCAAAACAGAGAAGAATTATCGCGCCGGCAACGCAATGTAATTTTAACTACTATAGGAGCACACCCAAGTGTGCTGACAAAGTGCCGGAAATGTGTTACAGCACATTCAAATATTTTGGTGCCAATGAAAATAATGAACCTCATGGGAGTCCACTTTCAGCGAATGTATTCAAGATTTACACGCAACAATATATTTCATTGTATTTAGTGAGCTGGGTTCGATGTCCCCTCAAACCAGTCGACCTAGTGCAAAATTGTTGTGTTTTTCCCTCAGCAGGATTTGATTCTTCGGGAACCGTCTTCTGTGTTCTGTGGGTGATGTGTTGAGGTCGGTGGTACAATGCAGAAAGCAAACAAAATATAAAGGACGGATACAGCATGAATAAGACGTTCCATGATGTTCACTGAAGCGGAAGAAGTGCAGCCGATGGAGGCGGCCAATCGCTGCGGAATAAGACCAGTGCATATACAAGGACATTCACAGTTAAAAGATCTGACAGGAAGAACATTGAATAGCTTCCTAAATTAGTATTACAATAGCAGATTAATAATGGCTGCTTTTGATCAAAGGGAATACAAACTTATCTTTCTGCCAGAACTTTATCGACGAAAACATGCCATGCATCTACAACATGCGCAGCCTCTATAGCTCTTGTAACTACTACAGGCAATACATGCCACAATAGCACAAGCGTTTGTATGAATATATTTACACAAACAAAATTTACACCACGCACAAGAGATTAACACCAATTTTCTAGGAGAACGATTTCATTGTTAAAACAGCTTAGAAGCCGACGAGGTACTTGGACATAAGAATAAAAAGTTATCTAGGGCTTGTCTTAATGCGTGAAATCGCTCTCCGTTATTTGTGTAAAACGGACACACACTGAATGGAACCAGTACTTACGTGTATATTTGAATGAAGCAGCATGCATTGAGTCGGAGCACAACCATTTTACATAGGCCAAAAGCAGAGCAGAGGTAAATCGGCAAGAGAAACAGAGAGAAAAGGAGAAACAACATAAATAAACTGCTCACAACATTATCTTTTCACTTATCAAATCTAAACCCAGACACAAATAACACATTATGTTACATAATAATCGATCTTACGCGAAAATGTTTCCAGGCAACATTTCTTGAAATTTGTAAAACCATAAAATGCAATAAGTAGAACACAAAAGATACAAATATTTCAAACTAAATGTGTGGTAAAAGATATAAAATTTAACTAATGTAAATTAAGTTGGTGTTCGCCACTATAAAGCTGATATATTGAAAATTTGGAAATCTTGCCATTTGGACTTTGCTTTACAGTCACACCAATCACCCCGAAAATGTGTGCGTTGTCGAAGGATACAACATAAAAGCCCATGAGTGGAGTGTCCCATAAAATTTGTTACTAGTGTTAAAAAACCAAACCACTTTAAAACAGATTTAAGAAAAAAAGTTCTTTTTTAAAAGAAAGATGGTTGTGTACAACTTGCCTCACTGTGGCACTGTGGCTAAATTTTACTCCTCTGTAAAATTAGGAAGAATTGTACAAAAAAGGGCGTTTTCGAACGCAGGATTTTGTGTGGGAAAACTCCTCACAAAACATCACGTTTCGCACATGCTTCCGGAGAAACCCTTGCTCCCTAATGTGCTCTGCGGATTATATCAGACGTCTATGATTTTGGTTCTATATTTAGTATGACAAGAAATGAAGCATTTATGTACATTTCACTTACTCCTCGGCAAGCACGTGCGGAGGGGTCGAGTCATGCTGCTTATTAATGTTGCAAAAATCGACCAAGTGTTCTGTTATCATGTAACTACTTCAGTGCCAGAGTCAGAAACATACCCTGTAATATTTAAATCAGTTTCTTTAATCGCGGCGCTGCAACATGTCCAACCTAATTGCAGTACTTTCTGGAGCATGCTGCACACATCAAATATTTTAAGAAAATATTTGATATGTATGGCTTGTCATGCAAAAAATATAAAAAAATCAACGTAACAAATTTTAGGAGACTTGTCTTACTGTCATTCGCAACATGCACATTAAAAAGTATTGACTGTAAAAGTGAGAAGTGAGGAGCTCGCACCGCCTGTGTTCCATGTAAACAAACTTGTACAGTATGCAGATCTGTCGTCAGTGATAATAATAATTAAAAACTGATGGTTGTACTATTTTAGGCAAGCATAAAATGTGGCGCACCGTTTATTTCGGGATTTTATAATTTTTTATCATATTGCGCAAGCGTTTTAATACCGTAGTATGG
Source organism: Frankliniella occidentalis (assembly GCF_000697945.3). Lineage (NCBI taxonomy): Eukaryota > Metazoa > Arthropoda > Insecta > Thysanoptera > Thripidae > Frankliniella > Frankliniella occidentalis. The sequence goes on from NW_026267765.1 coordinate 28,993, forward strand.
ACTAGAGAAGAGAGCGAAAACGTAAGCAATCTTCGTTATTTCTTTTCAGCAAAAAGCATTAATGAGATTTATAATCCGATAGTTTCGGCGACTATCCTACGTATACAATACTCAACCTTATTTTCGGTATATTTTTGTCGTTTTCTACTACACACAAAAAACGGCAGATCACGAAAATAGGACGAAGCAGCGTTCCGTCCAGTTCGTTCTCTGCCGGTCATTATGTGTGGAGAAGATAACGACGAGAATGATAAGAAAAAACAAGCTGGAGTATTTTACGTGGGTGTTAAAAAGGGATCTAGCTTGAAGTCTAACTAATGCACGTGTGTCGTTTGAATTCCAACCACACGGTTTAGATGCAGTTCGAGAAGCTGAGAATTAGAGAATAGAAAATGTTATCTACAAGAACACTTGCCATTGACAAGCAGATGATCACTATAAAATTTAAACCTTTTGGCATTAGTTCGAATCAACCTAATTCGTTAGAAGGGAGAAAGTACCACGGTATGACGACATAAGTAAAACCTTCAACACATTTCGTTACATCGTGCCAACACAGCCCACACAAAAGCCCATATAAACAAACGTAAAACACTTAACCAGTCGGTGATTTTGCAATTCTCCCGCACACAACAAAGACCCTTACCTATACAGAAGGCTGAGTGGCGACATGTACTCATTCACAGTGGAAAGAGGGGTAACCGCAACGATTATAGAAAAAGTAAGAAGATAACTCCACAGCACAATTTGGAGGGAGAACTTTGAAATAGTAAATATTTGAATGTGATTTCGAAAACATATCGTGATCAGTGTCGATACTCGGCGCTGGTGCTTTTTATTCACGGGTTTGAATCCATTTAAATGGTGGTTATGGGTAATAAATGTTGGAATTCAAACGATTGTATGTAAGTGTTGAAGCAATTCTCATCGTTCTCGTGATAAGTGAGAAAACCGCAATGTGTAACGAGGCTCACAGAGAATGGCGCGCTCTTTGACATGTACAAAGTTGTGGGCCGGCACTCAACTAATTAACTTTTTGATCCTACTAAAAACAGGAGTCAATACTAGCAGCCACTTTGCTCTTTAGTTACATGAGAAAAAACGAAAAGTAATAGCAGTATTGTGGGCAAAGTTGTAAATTGTCACTTACCTAGTGCCAATTTCTGGATGTCCTAAATACCGAGTGAAAAACAAGACTCACCAAATTCTCAACAGAATAAATTATTTGTGGCAAATGAATGGCATGTCGAACAATCAATTGAGCGGATGTGTACCAAGTGATTATCTAGGCGAAAAGTGATCACGGCAATCCTGCTAGTGAAGAAATCAAATCTACTTTCATGAATCACGAGCGAAGATACGAAACAAAAACTTTGAGAATGTATAGCTCGTTACTAACCTGACAGAAGGGCACAAGCGTGCCAACCTTGAAAACATGAATGACGTGTAAAAACCATCAAGTACTCGTACCTGGAGTGCCAATAATATGTTTGAACTGGGTGTCACAGTTGCCTACTGTCTGTTCATCAAGACCATTTAGAGTGTTAAGAATATAGTCAAGGGGAGGAAACTCCAAAAGCTTGCAAATACATTCAATTTTGAAAAAACACTATACCTACGGAAAACCGAAACTAATTGTAGTACCAGTACCAGAACCATGGACGTAACTCACTTTTAATGATGGTCATAGTCATCATACAAAGGCATAAGTCAACGTCCCTGTGCTTTGTGCTTTAAACAGTCACATACAAGAATGATCGAAAAAAAAAGGAATCCTACGTAATTGAATTACATATGGTATATGAGGATGAAATAAGGATAAATGATTATTGTGAAAACTAAACTCCTAAGCTGACTAAATTCGCCTCTGGAAAATTGTTCAAAAATACGCGAAAGGGTCCTAAGTTGGTATGATTTATGGTGCCTCAACAATGAATGTCCCCCGAAATGACGCAAAGGAACGTTGGGTGTAAAACGTTCCCTTCTCCGAGCCCCGGCGACCCTCCGCTCTTTGGGCGCTCAGACTAGGCCACCGTCTGCACACAGCTGTTTGGCGGGTTGGCCTAACCATCGCGTGGCAGGCGCTTCATCGTTGGCATCGCCTCGGGAAACATTAAGTGTGTAGGCACCTTAAGAGGTCACATTTCAATCCCCCTGTAAAAGTATTTGTACTGCGCAACAAAACTTAAAAGAGGCCTGAAAATTTTCCTTTAACTTTCTGGGTGGTTCTGAAATCCACCTTTTATTATTTGGTAAAATCAGTCATCTGAAGACTACACATGTTTTCGTTTATATTTGGGGTGGTACGTGTGGGTTTAGTACCTAAACCATGAAACTTTTTGTTTTAAGTGGTGTTTGCGCTCTTTCTCTACCTATTTGATTTTATGCTGAATGATAGTAAAATGAGATTATTAGTGTAGAATATTGCTTGGTCATATTAAAAACATCTGTTTCACCAGCGCCAAGTCAAATACATGGTGATCGTTTCTGGTTGACATTGTTTCTCTTTACTGATGTTTACTCCCTTTCTACGGAAATCTCAGAATGTATATGCTGATTCCATATGGTCAACGATGTTGGCGTGACGACAAAATATAAAGGATAGTCAACCTGTGACTAACTTAACATAATTCATATGTACGAGTAAAGCCGTTAAAAAAAGTTTAGTAATAGAACTGAGTCGTTTTATGATTAATTCTGTTATTCTTTTTGACATAATTAAAAAGTAATTTTGGATACCATTTACGGGGCACCTGCTGCTTACCTGACCTCCCTCGCCCTCGACACCCTGCAGCTCCCGCCACTCCTCGATAGTCTGCGCAAGGTCCACTTGGCAGAGAGGCACCTTGACTTCTCCAATCTGGTCATGTTTTGAGAAGCGATCGAAGTCGAAAATAGCGAAGACTAGGGTCTTGTTCATGGCGTCAGCGTATGGTACTTGCTGTGATTAGGGGAAAAAAGTTAGCTACAAAGCAACAGTTAGTAGACCATATTCGGTCTCGGCTCGGTACGAAGAAGAAAGTAATCCTGGCCTACCCGACCGGAACCAATAGTAAAATTTTCGAGATTTTAACGTCCATAAATGGCTTTGAGAGAGGTTGGTGCATCGTCCAGAATAATTCTGATATTTTTTACAGCAGTTTTGTTAGTTTTGTCGCGGAGATATAGCAGGATAAAGGTACTGGTTCCGGTCCTGATTTCCCTCCTCCTTCATCGCCGAGAGCGAATATGGTCTATTAGATGTAAGTCAACCACCTTCCACTTACCTTAAAGATAAACGTTTCATTGAAAACGGGATTCAGTGTTTTGCGGTGAACTTTCGTCTCGAACTTCTTTTTCTTATCAGGAAGTAGATAGACTTTGACATAAGGATCTGATGTGCCACCCATGTCCAAGGCGGGAAGCTCCTCTGCTTGTATCACTGTTACCGATAAGCTGTTCGAGTTGAAATCGTACTCCAGCTGCAATAAAAAAATTGCTATTAAGCACTGATGCAAACACGTAAATGCATGTCTGGTTATAATTTCCATTGGACTTTCCAACACTCACCTTGAACTGAAGCTTGCCAAGTTTCACTTCGCTGTGCTTGCTCTCAACCTCGTCGGCCCCTTCGTCGGCGTTCTCCGTCAGTTCCTCCATGTCGGGTTGCACCTGCCATGACGAAAACCCCCTAACGATTAAAGGCTATCTACATACGAGCTGAGCCCATGAGCGGACGCATGCACGCTCTCATGGATACCTCTCAACATTTTTCCTCACTTCAATTTCTCTTTTTATATCACGTGTGAGCCATGTGGTTTTCAAAGACCATGGATTTGAGAGATTTATTTCGGTATCCTTTTTGTAGGGGCTTAAAAATATACTATTGTTGTACTACCATACATGCGTCTTGTATTTCTACGGTGAATGAGATAGTGAGTGAAAATATGATTTTGTAGTTTCTAGTTTAGCAAATTGTTTTTTTGTTGATGATTTTTTTTTGCATTGATGCCAGCTTATTCTACGGATAATCAAGAGGCGGCATCTACACGGTATAATAGAATCGAATGATTCTAAAGTGACTGAAAAAATATGTTCTGAATTGATAATTTCTATACTAGCGCTTCTTTGCATTTGATGCCAACTTTACTACGATTTAATCAAAAAGGCGACATGTACTCTCGTTATAGAATCCATGCTAGTTAAATAATTATTAATGCAATGTTACATATGTAGTGTAATTATGGTTGTGCAATGAGAGGTAAATATGTGGGTTTTTTCTAGATACAGTCGAAAAGGTGCGAGAACTGTGTGGACCTGTACCAGACATGAAAATAGAAACAAAATGTGGAATTGGGGACCGAACGACTTTTTGCTTGATAAACGTTCTTTTCGTTTCCAGCAAACTGTATTTAAATTTAGAAATGTCCATATTTGCCTAGCATCCCATACTTGAGCTTTTACTTGCCTTACTGGCTGCCATTTTAGTACATTTGACACGACTTTAACCTGCTTGGTAATATAAAATATTAGACATAGTGTGAGTGACCATTGCCATTTCCTTAGCCAGTAGTTTCCTGCGGCAGCACAGTATGGGGGGAACCTTATACAAAACTCGCACCTTCTCTTTGTAGGCAGATCCTAGTAACTGCACCGATTTCAAGTCCACGGCTCCTTTCAGCCCCTTCTTCCCATCTTTGGATCGCCTCTTCCGGAAACAGCGCCTTATGCAGCACCCGCAGATTCCAAGAACGACCAGGACAGCTGCGAAACATCCGCATTTCCAGTATTTACCACAGCAATAGAAACCTCTGTTTGAAAGCTTTGAGTTTTATATACACTTGTAATGATTTGTTTACGCACTATTAGCAAGAACGTAAAAGAAAGGTGTCCGAAAACAAATTGTGTAACCAAACCGTACCGATGGCGATGGCTACGAGCCCCCACGTTGGGACGCCCATCTCTTCTGCTATTTTGTTGACCATGACGGCGGCCTCCCCCTTCGTGGGCGATGCTGTCGTCTCATCTTCCGATCCGGCGGTGGTCTCCTTACCCTCCCCGGCCGCTGTAGGCAGGCAGAACGGTAGAACGGTGAGTTAGAGTTACATCCTCGCGCGCGTGCAGCCCGAGGGCGGCCCGAGGGGTATTTCACAAAAGGAAAATATAAAAGCGTACACCATATTTTCTATTTTTTTCTTGATTTTTGTTTACTTCTTCTCTTTTATTTTATTTAAATCAGATTTTTCTAAGTTTTATTAGTTTTTTTTTTAAAGCTGATTTTTTTTTTTTTTTTGTCATTTCTGATTTTTTCAGAATGGGGTAAATGAACATTGATTTTTGTGAGTATTGTACCCCTAGGTGCAGCCCAGACTCACCTGCTGAAGCGGCGGTGGTGAGGGCCTCCTTGATCTTGTTGCCGACCGATTTGGCGGCCGACTTGACCGTCTCCTTGACGGCGGCCGCGGGGGTCCCTTCGACCTCCGCCTCCTCGGCCTCGGGCTCGTCCTCGGAGCCCGCATCCCGCTTCATGCGCACGAGCTCGCTCACGAGGCCCCGCAGGGGGTCCAAAGGGGGCGCCATGGCCCTCCCCTGCCCTCGTCCTGAAACGAGAGAACAGAGAGGAAAAGTTAGGAACATGCGAAAAAATTCAGAATGCGTCCATACAGAAAAAGAGCCATTCACTGAGAACACAAACACTCCCACAGTTTGTTACAGGCTTCGCAAAACGTTTGTAAACATATTAAAGTAGGAAAAAACATTTCCCGCTATAGGACTGAAAGGTAAGCGCGACCGAGACTGTAGTCTTCTCAAGGGAGCAAGTTTGAGCAAAGCCTGTTGTGTTGTGTGTTGCGATTTGTGGGCAACCGAAGAGAGACTCCCCTTTCCACATTTTCTCATACCCCAAAGTGTGCCACTTTCGATCGACGATGTTTGGCCCGGCTTGCTAGAAGCCCTATACCATCCGCGCCCCAAAACCCACAGCGGGACTCAAACTATTGGGGCGACTCAAGTTCTAGTCCAAAGCGAAACAGAAAGAGAGAGTGCAGCTTTGGGGCAAAAGGAGTCGGTCTGGCCTCATCAGAGAGATGTGGCCGCGAGATGTTGGCTTTTTAATGCGAAGGCCCCTGCTCCCCTGCCGTTCTCTCTTCCAGTCCGCTTCACGCTGGCTGCTCAACCCTACGGCTGGCCCGACCAAACTCCACCCCCCAGGTTGCCCCCTTCCCCGCCGCCCACCAGCCCCCGTGCCCCGAGGCCCCCCCGCCCTCGCACCCCCGTGTGGGGAGCGCCGGCATCGACCGCCTCCGCTACCCCCCTCTCCCGCCACCCACGGCCCCAGTCGAAGGGGTGGGGGGGAGGGAGAAAGGGGGCAAGGGGGCAAGAGGGGGGAGTGGTGGAGCCTTGATAAAATGGAGTAGACCCAGTCACTGTCAAAACGCTCCGCATGCTAACACTTTGCAGTGTGCATAACATTAGAGGCGGGCTGCCACACGCTGACCCCGCCCACACCGCCGCGGCCGCCGCCGATTCTAGGAGGGACCCCCCGAGTAATAATAACGCTTTTGAAGGTCACGACGACGACGGGGGATAGGGACCGCTCGTTGTTGGGAGGCGCCTCCGCAACGGG
>NW_026267765.1:40271-41329 GCF_000697945.3 Frankliniella occidentalis
CATGATAACAGCGCGTTGTACTTGCGGCCGGCAGGCTCGGGGGGGCAAGGCAATCACCGTCGTCGCCGAAGTTAGTTGAAGCGAGTGTACATAGTTACGACGCGCGCCCACCAACTTAGCGCTCAAGTGACTTAAGTGATGAGGGGGGGGGGCTGGCGGGGGTGCGCGAATTACTCCTCGTCGTCGTCGTCCTGCACCTCGTCATCCTCCACCTCCTCCTCCTCGGCGTCGCCACGTCGGCCAAACTTTACGTCACAGTTGCGGTCGTTCCCACGGTTAAAAACTGGTCTCAGCGGGACGCGGCGCTGCCTGGCGAGGCGAGGCGAGGCGGGGTCCTTTTGCCGGCGCCTGCTCGGCGTTGAGGAGAAGAGGAGGATGAATGCAGGGTCTGCCGGTCATCCAACAGCGCCTCCTCGCCCCCGGCCCGCCCCCGCCTGCCGCCCCGCTGGAGCCAACTCTGTGGAATCGATTTTATTGTAGCCAGTCGCAACGTTATCCTCCTTGACTCATATTTTCTCTCCCTTTTCTTTTTCCTCTTGTCCCCCCTTTTCAACGCGTCGCCCTTCCCGCCCCGTAGGGTCCGCAGCGCAGGGTCCGCAGAGGGTTCCGTTGCCCGCGACGCGGTGGCGCCGTCCGTCCGTCCGTCGCCGATGGGACAGACGTCGCGCCGCGCTCGCCGAGCCCGCCTGGCTGGTCATCAGGTGAAATGGATTACCCTGTCACTTCCCTTCCCTTTTCCCCTACCCCTTTTCCCCACAGAAATGACACCCCCCGTCGATCGCGCGTCGGGAGCGTGGGACCATCAGCCTGCCCCGGCGTTGTCCTTTGACCGGAAGTGCGGAAGTGGTTCCGAACGGCGGGGCCGGCGGGCCGGAGCGGCCCCAGCCAGTCGGAGCCAGTCCGAGTCCAACGAACCCTATGCCGCCGCCCGCCCCCAAGCCCGAAATGGAATGTAAATATGCCCCTGCTTTCTGCTCTGGTCCAAGACGTGACGCCTGCCGTTTGCACTCTCGCAGGAGCCTTTATCCCCTCCCCCTGCTCCCATGGCTCTCCCCTCC
>NW_026267765.1:41379-43155 GCF_000697945.3 Frankliniella occidentalis
GGAGGGACCCCCCGAGTAATAATAACGCTTTTGAAGGTCACGACGACGACGGGGGATAGGGACCGCTCGTTGTTGGGAGGCGCCTCCGCAACGGGAAGCTTATCGCCGTCGTCGTCCAGGAGCACGGAGGAGGGGAGGGTGATTAACGCCGTCGTGTTGCCTTGGACGACACCGCGCCGCCGCCGCCGCCGCCTAGCCCGAGCCGTTATATATACTCCGGGATAAAGTGATTGTACCGGGGGCGGCCCGGGAGGTCGAAGACGGGGGCGGCCGGGTCCGGGTCGAGGTAGCGGGCGGGAGGGAGGGGAGGGGAGGGGTTGATCTCCGAGGAGCAGCCGGATGACGAGGAGTTAATCCAATTACCAGACCCACGCTCGCTCCTCTCCCCGATCTGTCTCCGTTTGGACAATACGGCTTACTACTACCAGCGGGCACCAGCAGCAGCGGCGGACCAAGCGGCAGCGGGGTCGAGAGAGGACAACAATTTTCGCACAAAAGGTTATGCCCGGGGGCCGAGAGAGATCGAAGGGTGGAGAGAACGTCGGATACTCGGAGTAGAACAACTCATCTCTGCCTGTCTGTGCCCCCCACCCCCCTTTTTCCCTTCTGCTGCGCATTCTCCATCGCTCGTTCGGCACGGACTGATTGTGTATTTCCAAAGCAATACCAAACTCCCCCCACCCCCTGGGGCGGGGCCGGGATTCTCCCTCCTCCTCTGCCCCCCCCCCCTCTCTCTCTCTCTCTCTCTCTTTCTCGTCGAGCAACGCCCGGCCCGCGCGGCAGAGCGCCCGGCAGGTAGGCCGCTCCAGCACAAGAGCGCACGCGAACGCGGCGGGCTGCGTCGATGGGCTCCGCAGGCGTCCGCCGCGCGCCGCACCCACGAAAGTTGGCCGCCCATCTTCCCCATTCAGCCACCATTTATTTAAGATCCATGGCCAAACTATGACGACGCGATGCGACGCGCGATGGCACAGCGGAACTGAAACTCTCGCAGGCCGACGCAGAGAGCAAGCGTCTCCAGAGACCCACTAGAGGAACTTGAACACTTGAAGGTGTATAAACTGAAGTGGTGCTGGCCTGACTTAAGTTTGAACGCTTATATCGGAAGTGTTCGACACTTTATTCCATCACGATAGCTCGAATTTCCCGTAAAACACCCAAGCAAGTTTACGACACGGTGCTGTGCACACTACTTGCAAGTGTTGGCCTCCGTGGAAACACTTCAGATCTCAGAGTAGTGGACCTCTATTGCGTAGTGCCCATACGGGTGTCGTCTGCGCATCACGACACACAACACCCTCACCTTTGCTCTGGCCGCCAGCTGTCGCGGTCAGCGGGGCCAGGGGCGGGCAGGGGCGGGCGGGCAGGGGCGGGCGCAGGCAGGGTACTCGCGGAAGTAACAGGTGAGCACAGCCGTGAGCGGCAGCGGTGCCAAGGGCTCGGTACAGCGTGTGTGCACTCCTGGCCACCATCATCGGCGATCCGAAGGCGGGGCGGGGCGGGCGAGGAGGGAGGGCGAGGGGACAGGGCTAAGAACCCATCGGGAGAGGAGAGCCGGAGGAGGGGGCGAAAGTGGCCCATTTCTGATGTAATAAATCGACGTGGAACGTGCTTGGTGGACGAGGATGTGGAGGGAGTGCTGCTGGCTGGCTGGAGGCAGCGCGGTGCCGTCGCGCCCGGAGTTCAAGGGTCGCACTCCGAGCGCCGCCACCCGCCGCCACCCGTAGGGCTGCTCCGAGCAGCCGGGGAGTGAGGGGAGAAGGCCGGTGGGGGGGG
>NW_026267765.1:51747-52256 GCF_000697945.3 Frankliniella occidentalis
CAGTGGCGAATCGTCAGACTAGAGATCGCCGTGGCGAGGGACTGCTTACGGTTCGGTCTGTATTATAAATGCGCGTGCCACAAATAATACGACCCCAGGTGTCACGACTAAACGGCATCGTGTGACGCGTGTGGCCGTGGTGTACCACGACCACGGTGTGACCACTTTTCACCACGTGTGACCATGGTGTGGCCACGTGCCGCGGTCTGCACAGAGAGGGAAGTCCAGTTAAGTCATCTGCCCGCCGCCATGCCGTCTCTCGCGATCGATTCGTTTTGGGCAGGGCTGCATTTCCGCGGACGGCTTGCTGCTCGGCTCGGCTCGGCGGGCTCTGCTCTGGATCGTCCTCTCCCCACACCACCACGGCGGCGTGCAGTCGGCCGCGCCTAGCAGCGGCCAGTGTCACCCGCCCGCGAGTGAGTGAGGTTAGGTCCGACCCGACCCGCGTGGCACAGCAGGGCCCGCTCTGCTGTTGTGGTGGTTGTGGGGGCGGGGGCGGCCAGGGCGCG
>NW_026267766.1:0-366 GCF_000697945.3 Frankliniella occidentalis
CTGGAGCAGGGCGTCGAGGCCGTGCGGGTGATGGGCGTGGGCCGCCGGCTGCCGGACGACCGGGTGCCGTATCTGGACCCGGTACTGCGCTGGCCAGTCCCGAGAAGCTGGTCGACCCGGGACGCCGCCACCGTCCCCTTCGTGTACGCGCTCGTGTACCACGCGCTGCAGGTGCAGGCTGGTGCGCGCCGCGGCGAGTCCATCCTGGTGCACGAGGGGGCCTCCGCCGTCGGCCAGGCCGTCATCCGGGTGGCGTGCCAGCTGGGCTGCGCCCCGCTCTACACCACTGTGGCCAACAGCCGGGAGCGCGACGCGCTGCTCACCATGTTCCCCCAGCTGCAGCCCGCCCAGGTGCTGAGCTGCGGC
>NW_026267766.1:4096-4385 GCF_000697945.3 Frankliniella occidentalis
CTGGGTGAGCAGGTCTGCGCCTACGCCGACGGCTGCCTCACGGAAGACCAGGCGATCCTGGCCGCATTTGCACGTGGCAAGGCCTCCAAAACAGTTCCGTTCATCAAGGGCAAGATGGCCGCGATCGGTAAGGCCTTCCTTCTCATGGACTCTCCTCGTCCGCTCCTCCCCCATGCGCAATAACTTCATGTTGTCTTGCCCCAGGACTCGGCTACCAGGAAGTGCTCCCCCGCCTGCCCCCCACCATCGACGTCGCCTGCCACAACTCGTCCACCAGCTGCACGCTATC
>NW_026267766.1:9307-9632 GCF_000697945.3 Frankliniella occidentalis
CGCCATCGAGCTCGCCGAGGACGATGTGTACCAGGAACTGGCTGCCAGGGGACTGGAGTACACCGACAAGTATAAGACCATCAAGTCCATCCGTATGGGCCATCGAGGTTGGTGTCCTTAGAGTGGGCACGAGGCGGGGTGTTTTATCCCAATGTGATCTGGACAGTGTGCTCCCTCAGACTGGTTGGTCAGTGTGGCGCCAAACGGCTCGCTCTCCGCCGCCATCGAGGCCGTGCTGCAGGTGTACATCCTAAGGGCCATCGACGAGAGTCAGGAGTTGTGTCTGCCGAGCAAAATCCGACGGCTGTACATCGACATCGCGAAG
>NW_026267766.1:9682-10058 GCF_000697945.3 Frankliniella occidentalis
CAGGTGTACATCCTAAGGGCCATCGACGAGAGTCAGGAGTTGTGTCTGCCGAGCAAAATCCGACGGCTGTACATCGACATCGCGAAGCTGAAGAATAACACGGGTACTCGTGGTGTGCTTAACGGGGCGGTCGCTAGTGTCCCGGTTACCAACCAATCCGCCCTTTCATGCTAACATGCTAACCCACACCCTCAGAAGTCTCGCTGCGCCTGGAGCTTCCTTCCGGCATCCTGGTGGGGGCGGGCGTGTACGCCAGCGGGCTTGCTCTCCAGGAGCTGACCCCCGAGCTCCGCGTCGAGCCCCTGCGCACTCCTGAGCTGCTGCCCATTGGCGAGACAAACTTCCAGACGCCGAGAGAGTTCGTGCGGATGGCCGA
>NW_026267766.1:10574-11168 GCF_000697945.3 Frankliniella occidentalis
GTGTGCTTAACGGGGCGGTCGCTAGTGTCCCGGTTACCAACCAATCCGCCCTTTCATGCTAACATGCTAACCCACACCCTCAGAAGTCTCGCTACGCCTGGAGCTTGCTACCGGCATCCTGGTGGGGGCGGGCGTGTACGCAAGCTGGCTTGCTCTCCAGGAGCTGCCTCCCGAGCTCCGGGTCGAGCCCCTGCCCACCCCTGAGCTGCTGCCTCTTGGCGAGACAAACTTCCAGACGCCGAGAGAGTTCGTGCGGGTGGCCGAGAGGAACGAGTGGAGCAAGCCCGCAATCCACGACCACAAGCCTCACGCGACGGCGCAGGTTTCTTCCAGGTACGAGCCGGAGAAGTCCCCTTACCGGCTCCGTTAATAACGAGTTCACGCTTCACGACGTGATGTTCTCCTTTGCAGTCTGCTTGGCGACGTGCGGTTGCAGTTCGTGGGCGCGACCCGACTCAGCCGCAGCCGGGAGGGCGGCCTGCCCCACCTCGACTACGTCGGCGTGCTGGAGCAGGGCGTCGAGGCCGTGCGGGTGATGGGCGTGGGCCGCCGGCTGCCGGACGACCGGGTGCCGTATCTGGACCCGGTACTGCG
>NW_026267766.1:11557-12107 GCF_000697945.3 Frankliniella occidentalis
AGATAAATAATAATACCTTAGTCATTCCATCAAAGAAAGGAGGTCTCTTAATGTAAGTTGAACTGTCCTCCCATGGGTAAAGTGTACTTTCTGGGGCAGAAAGTTTCTGCCAGGATTGACTTCCAGTTTCAATTCGCGCATAAACCTCTTGGAACATGGCTGGAATAACATATTTGGACTCAACTGCCTGGATGTCTGAACGAGTAGGCCAAATGTCGTTCAAGAAAACAGGTTTCCCATCAGCATGGCCTGCAAAAAATAAAAAATTAGATTAAATACCATAAAATGGAGACGGACAAATTAAGTGATTGAAAATAAACAAGTAAATACGTTACCGAGAGGTTCTTTTTCAAAATCAATGTCAACACGGCCAGCAATTGCATAGGCTATAACAAGCATAGGTGAGGCAAGGTAGTTGGCTCTGGTACTTGGGTGAATGCGGCCTTCAAAGTTTCTATTTCCAGAGAGGACTCCACAGCAAACCAAGTTATTCTTTGAAGAAGAGAATAATTGATACAGATTAATTCAAATTAAGACCCTTAAAATTAAG
>NW_026267766.1:12157-13893 GCF_000697945.3 Frankliniella occidentalis
GTGGCCAACAGCCGGGAGCGCGACGCGCTGCTCGCCATGTTCCCCCAGCTGCAGCCCGCCCAGGTGCTGAGCTGCGGCGACGGCGGCTCCTTCGAGCCCCGCCTGCGCCTGCTGACCCGCGACCGCGGGGTGCGCCTGGTCGTCAACACGCTCGCGGGCGCCGAGTTCCGCGCGTCCCTCCGCTGCATCGGACTTTTTGGCCGCTTCGTCAACTTCTCCCGCGAGAACTTGCAGGAAGGGAGCATAGGTGACCAAGGCATCACAGTCTACGTTGCCCTACCCTTTCCTTGCTCATCTCTCACCCCTCACACGCTTCTCGTTTGTCATGTCCTCAGGTTTATGGGTGTTCACACGGACTATTGCCATGTTCAGCTGCTCAGGTAGCGCGCTGTTTCATGCTACCGAGGGCACCCGCCACTTGGTGGTGGAGGCCGTCGCCAAGGCGATACGCGACGGTGCGGTGCAGCCCATCGTGGGGGCTGAGGACTACAACAGTCCCCGAAGGTTTGTACCGGGTGCAACAAGGAATACGCAGCAGCGTTGCGGGTTTGCCTACTCTTTATATCCGTAAGGGGCCATGGCCCCTGCGGCCATATTGAGTATGCAATCCGGCCACACTGCTGCGTATTCACAGTTACACCCGGTACGTTCCGCTACCCGAGACACTACTTCAACCAGAGGCATAACGCAGAACGAATTTATCCTTTCCTTGTAGCATCAGCGATGTGATGCGGGGAACGAAAGCGGTGGTTAAGGTAGACAGCATGGCGCTAGAAGCCGGCCGGGTGTGCGACCCCAACAAGTGCTACATCGTTGTCGGTGAGCGTCTTCGCCTCATAACAGGAGAACTAGTAGGTACGGTGGACGCAATTTGACGACGTCTTGCTCCCCCCCCCCTCAGGTTGCCAGGCCGTGGACGCGCTGTTACTGGCCAGCCGGCTGGCCGTGCTGGGCGCGCGCCACATCCTGGCCGTCGTGGGATCGTCGCCGAGCTCTCCGCTCGTGCGGCAGAGGCAGCGCGCTCTCCGGCGGCAGCTTGGCGCACTCCTGCGAGTGCTGCAAGTGCGCGAGTGGACTCCAGCTGCGGCCGGCAGCGTGGTGAAGGCTGCGGCCAGTGTGGCTCCGGTGCACAGTGCCGTCGTGGTGGCCAAGGTGATGGTGCCGTCCACCTCCCACCTTACTCCACGCCACGTCCCGGCAGTCTGTAAATAACTGATTTGGTGTTTGCAGAACGAGGACGAGCAGGTGGCGGCCGCACTGGTAACCGGCGCCCTCCAACCTTCCTCGGGTCTTGTGCTGCTCGCCGACCGAGAGTGTCTGGCAGTGCCCCTGGTTGGCCTGGCCGAGCAGCGTCAGGCGCTTGGAGGGCGCACCAGCTGTCTGGCCGCCACCCTCGGCGAGGCCTCGGAGCGCCTCGGGGACCTACTCCACAACTCCTCCTTCGAAGTGCTGCCCTCGGCCATAGCGGACCAGGAAGCGGGCGCGCACAAGGACTTGTCCCTGTCGCTGACGGCGGACGCCCTGGCCGCGCTCAGCAGCGCCGACAGCCAGCGGACGCGGCGTCCGCGGATCGTGGAGCTGACCTCGCTGGGACCGGCGTCGCACTCCTCGCGGGAGAACCGCAACCTGTTCGTGCTGCCGCCCCTCAGCGTGCTGGACCCAACCTCCAAGAGCCAGCTGGCCGGGCTCGCGGCCAGGCTGTTCAGCCCCGTGCTGGTGGTGGAGACCACGCCGGG
>NW_026267766.1:13943-22214 GCF_000697945.3 Frankliniella occidentalis
TCGGTGGAGGTTGTTGTAATATGATGATTCACCAAATTTGACCCCAAAAACATCAAAATTGGCCAAGAAAACTCATAAAAACACCCACCCGAGGACACCCTTTTCTCGGGTTTGCAGGCAATTTACGCCCAAACTATAGTTCTGACACAAAAATAGTTCAACAACAACATTTTTCAATTCAAAAATCCTATCAAATAAACTTAATTGCACATATGTGCACCCAATGGTTGTCAAAAACAGTTTTCTGTTCGGCCACCTCGTCACCCCTATGCCCAGAGCACATCCTTCCCTCGACTTGAAAGCCCGAAAGTGACTTTTCGATGAAACTCAGATATGACAAAGAATGCGGTTCTGAAACTTTTATGAAACGATAAAGGAACAAATTATTGTCACTTTCAACTTTATAATATTCTTTGTAGGTCAAATAGTTTTACCGCAAATATCATTTTAAAAGTATGGTATACTGCTGTGCGGGTTGCCTACCCATTCTTCCCCTAAGGCGCCATGCATGGCAGTCATGTACATTGAACCCAGAATAACCAATTTATTGGGCTGAATTCCCACGAGGGTCTTGAAAAAGTGTAAATATTTCGTTTTATGGCATACCATACGCTGAAATTATCGTGATAAAGACACCAAGACAAGCGTAAGTTTCCATTATACATAGTGCCCCATTATGTAAGTGCCCTGGATCAGTACAATCAAGAGTTCCAAATTCCTTGGGTTTGCCGATTAAGGATCATGTGAAATTACAATTTTTCTGAGTTTTTAAAGTGTTTATTTTTTCATTTTGGAAGACTTTATAGTTTAGACTAAAACTGATTGAACCAGAAAAACACAGCCACTATGTCCTAGACTACCTGCGAAATTGATTGTGTTTATGTTTGTAACATTTCTCTTCGATCAAGGAGATACCTCAATCTTTTCAAAAACTAATATATAATCAGGCATCATAAAATTTCATTATTTTTCAATTACAAATGGAACTATGACGAGCCAGTAAGCCAAATGACACCTGCCAACTTAAAACTTACAGGAAAAAATGTCAGAATGACTAAATTGTCGTAAAAATTAAAAGAATCATTTGACGTCAAAATGATGATCTATCACCAATTTATATATTTTTATATTTTTGACCTGTCTCCGTCACTTGGGCAGAGCAAAAGCAACGAGGCAAAGCAAGTTTAGTAGCAAGCCCTGTATCGTTCAAAGACTAGAATGCAAAAGTGTTCCCTTGAGTTAGATTACAAAGTATTAGTAAAGTTAAATTGTAGAATTTATGAGCACAGTAAATTAATATTCTAGTGGTCAACGACTAGTATAAGATTTTCATTGTGGAGTTATTATCAATGCCACCATACATGACTTTCAATAATGACGCCCACTGCTTCGACACAAACTTTGAAGGCACATTTTATGTTTACCTGTAAATATTTCTCATTTACGTTTTGCACATACTGAGTTCACAATGATTTCAGGCTCTAAAATATTATCTTCGGTTGTCAATAAAAAAAAACAGTACCCGTGTTCATGGTTTCCTGAAATGTTACCCTCTGTTTGTTTTGTTGGGAGAAAATATATTATGTAGTTGAGCATAATATTAATTTAGAACATTTCGCTAATTCATCTAGAGGACTTGTGATACTTTCTTTAAAGAGGAAAGTAACTCGGCTAACTTTATCACTTTGTTTTCATCATGTAGGAATTATTTTAAATTAAAAAATGGTTTATCACAACTCTGAATTTTAATTCCAACGTATAATCACGTCGCTTGCAGGTTGTTACATTTCAGACAGCAAAGTCCTAACTCCAACAGGAAAACTGGGAAAATAATCCAAGTAAACGAGTTGTTGTGATGTTGTGATCCACGGTCCACCATTCCGCGTTCGTTTAATTTTTCATAAGCGTAGAGTAGAATGTACTTTACCCCCCACCACCACGTTTGGGGCCAGCCCCATGTTGGTTCGAGTGTGGGTCTGGGGCCACGACGAGACGTTCTGGGGACCGGTCGGGGTCGGGGGTCGGCGCGGGGCGCGGGCGGACGTGCCGAGCGCCGAGTCCCCTGTTTCTTTCGAAATCCATCTAGTTCGGTTCTGGTATGAGACATTGCCAAGCCAGAACACGTGATTTCTCATCTTACTTTTCTATTTGTGATTCTGACCATTTTGACTCTTTTTGACTCAGTTGTTTACAACAAAAGCACTGTGTTAGATGCGTGGAGATGCTTTGTTGATTCGCAGAAAGTAAGATATTTTCTTCCTTAATTTGCTGTAAATGACCTAGACGCAGTGTCAAGTCGTTGCTTATCGTCAAGAGCATTGTTTTTTTGACAGAGAACGCCGGCGTAACCATCGGAGCCTCTGTACACTGACAGTGGGGTTAGGGCTAGAGAGCATCATTTCACTCTGACATTTTCTTGAAGATGATGGTTCCGCGGCGGGTTACACGGTCCCGGAACCTGCGGTGAGCATCTTACACATCGCTATGTCAATAATGGTTGCCTCTGCACTCGAAACCAGCATCATGTTCCGTCATTGAAGACTTGTGCCCATTGGGGTGCCAAATGTCATTCATTTCATTCATCTCATATTCTTGGGAATATCGTGCCTTAATGCTATGATATTGTCGCTTTAACTCTTGATCACTTACCTGCTCTTGGAATTTTGTTCTTCTGATGTATTGTATTGGCATACCTCTTACTGTGACAAAAACCAATTTAAGATTTTGTGTTCATCATTTCAGCTGTGTTGAGGCACAGGGTGCATCATGTAGTGGGAGGCCTGATGACAATCAAATTGTGAGGCCGCCTCAGCAAGACTGTCCACTTGAAGTGGAGAATGTGTCGGATAAAATTTCTGACGTTCATGCTCTTACTGTCAAGCCCAATTGTGCTACAGATGCAGGTCAGTGCACATTCCAAATTAAAATCTAACTTTTCTCCTTTGTTTGTATTTTAAAGCAAAGATTGTGTTTAGGTTCAGACACTGTCAATAATGGTAGTGGGGAGTCTTCAGAGGGTGCTCAAGGAGAACCTCTACCAGAAGAGAACCTCTCATTACAGTGTGATGGTTCTTTGCAACCCTCTCGAGTTATGCGATGCCCACCATACATTCGATCTCGCAAGAATCTCTGTTTTCCATACTCAACAAGTCAGAGTGATGCATCAACGCAGCCAGCTAGAGTCATGAGATGTCCTCTCCCATCTAGATTTAGAGAAACTTCCTCTCCTATGGAAAGCAGTTCGACGAGTGATGCCCCTGGGGGAGCATCTGCACATCCTGCTCGAGTAATGCGTTGTGCTGTCCCTAACTACCCTATCAGAAAACGGCACTCACAAGATGAACCTTTGATCCATGAGAATGAAGCACAGGCACCCAAAGTTATGCGGTGTCCTCTGCCAGGCCGATCTAGCAGAACTGTGAAGTGTGAAGACAAAGTTGCATTACCTTCAACCTCTCAATTCCAAGCAATGAAACACTCTCCTTCAACATCAAATAACCTGATGAACTGTGAGTCATCTGTATCATTCTTTCATGGCAGTTTGGTTCCGTTTGAAGGCCTACCCCTTCATGATTCTGGAGGAACGGCAGAGTCTGAAGTTCTTAAATGTCGATCTGGGCAATCATCATATCCACTTCGAGCATTGAAGACTGTTTCAAATTATAATGAGTGCCAGAATGATAGTGATCCATTTCAAGCATTAAAGCCTGTTTCAAGCAATAATGAGGACCAGATTGATGGTGATTCACTGCCTGTTTGGAAGACTATTTTAAAAAAGAATGAGGGCCAGATTGATGGTGAAGATACTTATATTAACCGTCTTCCTAATGAAATTTTGTGCATGGTTTGTTCACCAACTTAAGATTAGTAAGATGTGTTAATCCAACTAAAAGTGATTACTTCAAAAAGAATGATATATAAAATTCTTTTTCAGATATTTTCATATCTTCCTCAGTTAGAGCTTCTCAGGCATTGTTCCATGGTTTGTCATCGATGGTTGGCTGTAGCAAGTAGCCCTATGTTATGGCAAACATTATCTTTCTGTGGGCAAGACATACCCATTGAACATGTGTGTGGTAGTATTAGATTTTCCCCGATGCTCAAGTCCATTACTATCAAAGACAGGCAAGATATATGTGTCTCATTTGTTTTTCTATTTGTGTTTCCCTAGTCAGTGCTTTTTTATTTTACTTTTTATCCAACAATTACAGGATTGATATAGATATCATTCTACCCGTGCTGCAGCAATGTTGTAAGCGGTTGGAAACCATTAATCTAGTTCGATGCCGCCCCAGTGATGGAGTTAATAAGTCTTTGCGAGCTAAATTCTTGGTATGATTTAGTCAATTTGTTGCTGTTTTGTGGTTTTGGTAACTTCAATTCAGTCTCAGAAATTTACTTTTTCTTCTTCCAGTATCCCTTCTTACGGAAAGCTCAACTACGCAATTTAAATTTAAAGGGTACAGACTACAGAAGCAAAAAATTTTATCAAATCTTGAGTACAATGCCTGCTTTAAAAAAGTTAAACATTAGCAGCTCCCGAAGTGTCACACCTCAAATACTAAGTGAAATAGCTATGAATTCTAATCTGAAAGTGTTTAAAAATAAGTGGCACTCAAACTCTATTTATAATGGCCCTAAATCAATGACAATTCAACTACCAGGCAAAATTGATGACTGGGCTTGTGCTTACAATCTGGTGAGTCTCACTTCACTCTCATGTAGTATCTGTGCTTTCGGATTACTTAATCATTACATTCCCCTTGCCTATCAAGCTTTTTCAAAGTGCTGGGAAAAGCCTGACAACCTTGGAGTTCTATGCAGCTGGGATCAGTGACTCAGCACTTGCTGTAAGTAACAAAGTTCTAAATACACTCTAGCTTTTTATACATAGTAACTGTATTTCCTGATTGTCTTCTTTTATTATCTACAAACTTCAGGCTCTCTCCAAGTGCACACACCTAAAAAAGCTGTGTGTTTATAATGCCAATTGCTTGGCAAGTGAAAGCATGGCCGGCATCAGCAGTTTAACAGAGCTTCAGGAGCTATTGCTTCATAATGCAAAATTGACTACTGTTGACATTGTCCATGCCTTTCAAGCAGGCAACTTGTGTGGGCTTCAGTGTCTCCACTTGAATGACAGTATTCCATTGAATAGGTCAGTAGCAATCAAATATCTATAACAATATAAAAGTAAAAAAAACTGATGTACTTTTCTTGTTTATAAAGTAGAAATTTTATCTTGTGTTACAGTGATGACATTTCAGCTGATGCTTGCGTAAAGGTAGTTGCTGAAAAATGTCCGAAATTAAAGCACCTGTCAATTACCAAGTGTTGTGGGTTGACTGACACGGGAGTGGAGTCAGTTTTGACTCACTGTTCTGAATTATTGACCCTTGATCTCAATGGGGGACTGGGAATCTCTGGCCGATCATTTCTATTGATTCCTATGCGTACCCCTCAACTTAAACTTCTTGTGGTAGAAGAGGATTGTTCCCAAGAGAAAAACAACATTTTGAAGACCTTAATTGACGGCCATGGTATATCTGTGGATAGAATTTCCTCTTGGAAACATCGTACTACATCCTATTTATTGTAGCAGTATTGTTTTTTGTTTCCTATGTTAAAGTGAAGCTTTTACCTCCCTTTTTTTTTTCTTCAAATTTTAGCTTTAACTAAAATTTGACAAGTGAAAATGCATATAACCCTATGCAAATTTGTTTGTTTTTTTAATTTTATGAAAGATATCTTTTGTTTATAGTCTATATAAATTGTTTCTTTTATATGTGAGTGCAAACGTCAATGTCTCTCAATGCACTTATTTAAACTTGGCAGTTACTGGGTGATTTGTGGTGTTTTTCTCCTCTTGTAATTTTCTTCTGAGTCTGATATGGTAAGGATTTTGATGATGGAAGTCTCCAGTTAACTAAGTGGAAGATTTGTTTCAATATTACTCTACTGGTCTGTTTCTCTCAGTAAAAGAAAAGAAAACATCAAAAAGCAGAGAGACAATTGTTTTGCAATAAGAATAATATTTGGTGTATATTCTCAAAATTTAAAGAGTTTGGTTGAGAGAACTTAGTTCTATAATCAGCATACAATCTACTTATCCCTCCTCCTCACTTCAGATTCGAAAGGGAACCCATTCCTTCACATAGGTTCAGTCTACTTAAGTGGCAGAAATGGAATTTTGCTTCCAGGATAAAAATTTAATGCTAAGACCAAAAATATTTAGTACTTTCTATACAAGTGTCACTATTTTGATGAACGTGTTAAGCAGCTCAAGTATGATCTTGTATTTCTTCATCCCTTTACAAGGCACTGATGTTGGTGTGATATGTTGACTAGTCGTAACTTTGTTGCGAATAAGTTAAAGTTGATGCATCTTTGGGACGTATGGCTCAAAGGTGCATCAATTTTTTCAGAAAATTTTATTTTGTATTACCAAAGGACTCACAACACTGTTATTAAATGTCTTTGCTTGATTTTCTTGATTTAAAATTTGTTCAAGGGTAACTATGTACCCGCATGATAAATATCATCCATTTAATACTTTGGCTGTGGTTTAACTTATATATGAATATGTATTTATTATAATTGAGAAAAATTAAACAAATTAAGATCTACTTTTCTTTATTCCTTCTGCCCTAGTCATAAGCTTACAATTTTCAATGCATGTGTGTTCAGGTAAATTAGACCATTAATGTAGTAAAAATGTTTACGAGAGTGGGCCTCCCACCTGCTTTTCAAGATCAGCAAGCTCAGCTGTAAAAAAAATATTGAGGATTACAATAACATTGTGTTAGTGACAAAAGGAGAAGAAACATAATTTCTTTTCAATTCAGAGAATCATGAACAATGCTCACCCTTTTGAAGGCGCAATTTCTCTGCCTTAAGAATTGGAGCCATGCGTTCGCCTTCAATCCTAGCTTCTTCACGAAGAACCTTTTCTTTGGCTGCTATTCTGTTGTACTTCAAAGCTCCATACCCGATACCAGCCAAGAGAAGACTCCACCTAGAGAACTGCAACAAACATTGGACCTGCGTTACCACTAATGCTTAAAATGGTATTTTATGACAGGCTTCATATTTTATGAAAATTATAAGATGGTTTATGCTCAATGGGACAAGGACAGGTAAGAATTGGAGGAACCTAACCTCAATGCAAAGGGGATGATCTGCAGGTGTTTGATGGGGGGCAGTAATGACAGCATAGAAATCTACTTACACACACGTGCGAGTTTAATATTTCAGGGAAATTACAATCGCAAATAATTATAATTATGTACAGGCAGTGCTACCGAAAGGCACGATCGTAGGTCAAGTAGTAAATCACTGTTTATCAGATTTTGGCGTCTAACTTCAGGGGGGACAGGGAAAGTGATCTTACTCTGATAAGAGGAGATACGTTGACTGGTGGCTTGAATCCTCCGACAGCTTCCATTTTGGATGATTGTTGGTTCAATTTATGTCAAGTTTGAAGATCTGAAACGAACCCCTTTTCTCAAGCACAGCAGAAGGTTAGTAGGTGCGTTCGAGATGGAACCAAGATATAAGATATTGGCCGGCTCAGACCACCAAATGACCGCACGTTGTACCACCACACCCACAATGGCAATATTTCAAAAACCATTACTTACTTGGCTTGCAATTCTTATGTCCCTGAACACGATTTCTTCAACTAAGTATCAGAGTTCGACGACAAGGTTCCAGGCTTCAGCCTTTTTTACCAGTTCAGTTTAGCCCTGTAGGGTGGTAGTGGTGGAGGGGGACGGTCGCGCGCGGAGCTTCAAGTTGTTCAAGTTGCGCCGCCCCCACCCCTCCACTCCCAACCCCAACCCCCTGTCCTGTCTGTGACGCCGCCCCCGCCCCCAATCCTCTTTTTCTGTATCCGCATTTTCCAACTGTTTTCTCACTTTCACGTTCTCTTATGTCACCTTCGTTATAATTTCCTCCGTCTCTTCTTTTTTTTCTGAAATTACATACATACTTCATTATGACCCTTTTCTCGGACAATATGAATGGGGCAGGGGCACATACTAGTATAGTAGTTTCCGCTGTATAAAGAAAATGAAATTTGGAATATGTACGGATGGCCCAGAGAACACGAAAATGTCACGACCTGGTCATTTCAGTCAATATGATGTCCTCGTGAGTTTTTCGTGTTTATTGGGGGGCAGTGGGCAGACGGACGGACGGACGGACGGACGGACGGACGGACGGACCGAGGCAATGTGTCATGAACAGGTGCCCCATTATCCCCCCCCCCCC
>NW_026267766.1:24625-26816 GCF_000697945.3 Frankliniella occidentalis
GGTAGCGGAGCATGACAGTTGGTGGGCAGTTGCGCTAGAGACCTGGTATGGCGTAGACGAGAACGGACGTTGCTTCGCTGCTCCGACGCCAAGTGCGTTGAACGCCAAAAAGTGAGGGATCGCCGTCGGGGGCGACGTTTGGATATCCTGTGGCCCGTGTTGTGCTGGTGAACGCCATGGCGTTGTTGTGGACGATCCTGAGTGTCTCCGCATCGCTGCTCCTCACACCATGCCTAATGTTTCTGGTCGGACTCATGTTTCTGGCCTCCATGGGCAAGTCCCTCGGTGTCCGGAGGCTCTACGTCAAGTTCCTGCTCAAGATTTTCGAGGTAATCCCGCCCTACTGAGCTCGCACACTCAAGGACCCTGGGATTTCGGTGGCCTTGGGTTTATTTTTCGTTTGGCGAGGACCAGACGACCTGGCGACTCGGCATCGCTGTGAGAGACGACGTGTTTTCTGGGCCAGGTTGACCAGTTCGATTTGGGTATCTGAAACCATGTAGCATTGAATTTACAGGTTGTAATGATGGCTTAGGGGTCCATTGGCTCATTGCAACATGCTGCATGCAGCGACAGCTAGAAAGACAACATTTAGCGTAACCTATGTAGTTGTTCTACACAGTTTCGAGGTTAGGTTCTGCTTGTTATTGCACCAACTTTAAATTCCAATCCTTTGAATGGTTATTAATTATGTTTAATTTTTATTGAATGGTATTTTTCCTATTCTTTCTGCTTGTATGTCAAAGGACTGGATTTTTAACAAAGAGTCGCTAATCTTTGCATGACGCCCCAGTTCTTGTCCTGTCACTCGTATCTCATGTTAAAATAAATGGTGTGTCATTAATGGGCTGTTGCATTGACAGTTGTGTTAAGAAATTGTATTGCCCAAAGACAGATATATTGTCTTGTGTAAAATTTGTTTGCAACGTCTGCTACTGAGTTAGTTAGTCAATAGTTTGGTGTCCAGCGAACTATTAACTTTTGTTAAAACATAAAGGTGACAATGCACCTATCTTTTTTTGAAATTCAGATTCAATATCATTATTGGTCAAGCTTCTCAACCTATATTAGTTTTTTATGGGACGCACTGATATGTTGTTTGAGAATGCTGAAAAACTATTATTTGCAATATGTGTCTGATTATTTCAAGCAACCAAATCAAGGGCTGTCATTACAGGCTTTGTTCCTAATTTTGGATTGACTGGGTCTTTTAGGCAGGAGTCTCTTGGACAATCGGGGACTAAAGGGCTCAGTGCTCAGGCTCCAATATTCTGCCTCTTGGAGGGTCATTACAGACAATTTGCAACTTGTGCAAGTTAGGTCCCCGTCACCAGTACATTAACATTTTAATTTGCCCCCAAGAAGATAATCTAAGCAAGAAAACATTGTTGAATGCACATGAACTTGGGATCAGAATTTGCTTAAGCTGCAAGCTGTCTCACCTCATTAGGTATGATGTGAATGACATGAAAGAGGGGGGGGGGCAGTGCGCTAGCCGTCAGTGTTTGCACTGCCCTTGCCCGGTATGACTCACTTGAATGTTTCAGAAGGAGAGTATTGATGGCTCTCTAGCTTCAGCGCACATTGTGTCGATACCCTGCCTACCCCCCCCCCCTCCCCTTTTCCTTTTCCCCCCGCATGGATCATGACGCGTGGGAGAGGGGGAAGCTCCGCACCCCTACCCTACGCCTTCCTCCCTCACACTGCCCCCTGTCCACCACCACCACCACCCTCGTCAGCCCGGCTTGCATCAGCTTACAGGAGGGAATCCTCTGCACTGCCCGTCCGTCCCGTGCGCGTGCACCGGCGGCACCGCCCCATGGCCGGCCCATACTAGGCCCACACTGCCACATGTCCGTCCTCGGCCAGCTCGATGGCGCCGCCCAGCCGGACCCGCGCGCCGTTTGCGTAATTAAGCCCCAAAAGCATGAGACTTTTTCCAAAGTGTCATGGGAGCCCCGCGCTGCACACGGCGACGACAGCACCAGCCCCCTCCCCCCCTCTCCTTACTTCCTTCGGGACCCCCGGGGGCTTCGCCGCGATAAGGAGCACCTCTCTGCGAC
The DNA here is from genome assembly GCF_000697945.3 of Frankliniella occidentalis. Taxonomy (NCBI): domain Eukaryota; kingdom Metazoa; phylum Arthropoda; class Insecta; order Thysanoptera; family Thripidae; genus Frankliniella; species Frankliniella occidentalis. Next base: position 26,689 of record NW_026267766.1, read on the forward strand.
TACTATCTTGCACTTGACATCGAGGAGCGTGGACTAGGGACTAGGCACGTCGCATCGCCGGACTGCTGAGCTCATTCTGTGTCATGGTTCCGTTCAATGGCTTAAATGTTTTATTTTTTTATTTTTTG
>NW_026267766.1:26866-30641 GCF_000697945.3 Frankliniella occidentalis
AAAAAAAAGAAGAAAAAACCCATTTTCCTAGTGTCATTGCTATTAGTATTTGGAAGTGTCAACTATTGCAAACCTTAGTTGCAAATAAATATTTTTAAAACTACTTTGACGTTGTAGTTATTTATAATACTGAACCCTTCTCCTAAGCTGGTGTAATAGTTACTTACTTTGTTCACAAGACAGCTTTTGAAGTCTTCCAACATATCTGTCACAGAAACTCGATCATGTGGGCGTTTGGGGCCACTGATGGATGACACAACAGTAGAGAGATCGAGCTCAACAATCTAATACAAGAAAAAGAAAATCACATAGTTTCATCACAGACAATTGTTTTAAAATGTTTTTCAAAAATAGAAAAAAATATGGAAATCAAAGAGGCACAGTTTCTCACCTCGGAAAAGATAGGATCTTGGCTAGCATTTTTGAAGTCACGGAACAAACTCACAGTTTTCAAGTACATTTCCATAGCCTTAATTTTCTCTGCTGGTCGGTCTAAAACACAGTAGAAATTGGATAATTTTAATTCAAGGAACAGATCACAAGTTAACATAGTTAAAAAGAACTATTAACAAGTTCATACTTGTCTGACGAAGATAATCCAGAGCCTTATTATCAACAGGGAAAAATCCAACGGTGGCTCCATACTCAGGACACATGTTACTGATAGTAGCTCTATCAGCAATTGAAAGTTCAGCCACACCAGGACCAAAGAATTCAACAAATTTTCCAACAACACCCAACTGTCTTAGATGCTGAAAAACATAGAACATCGATATATACTACAAAATTTCAGTCATGTCTAATTTTAAGATAAAGGAAATACAGAATCACAAGGTTTAGGGAAACCTATTAAAAGTGGTACTACCTTTGTGATGGTCAGCACCAAGTCAGTTGACGTAACATATTGATTCAGTTTTCCAGTAATTTTGTAACCAACAACTTTAGGCAGCAGCATAGTAATAGCCTGCCCCAACATAACTGCTTCTGCTTCAATGCCTATAAAAGAAGTTGAAGATGATTTTATATAAATTACTATTCCAAAAATTTACTCAAAATACTTCCATGGCACCTCTTTTACTTGCCTCCGACACCCCAACCAACAACTCCCAAACCATTGATCATAGTGGTGTGGGAGTCAGTACCAACCACAGAGTCAGGATACAAAATGCCTTGATCACTAAAGACTACTCTTGCTAAATATTCAAGGTTAACTTGATGAACAATACCAGAGCCAGGTGGAACTATCAGCATATTCTGGAAGGCTTTGGCACCCCACTAAAAATATAAAAAAATTAAAAGTTCATTAAGTCAAAAATATCCCTAAGAGACTAAACAAAGTGAATGGTTGTCTAAAATTACTCACTTTCAGGAACATAAAACGTTCTTGATTCCTTTCAAACTCAAGCTCTTGGTTTTTTTCTGCTGCATCTTTCCTGTTGAATGAAATCCGATAAATAATGATAGTTTCAACACTACTGGTAATACCTTCTTGACAAGAAAATTTTTAAAAACATTTACGAACGTGCGAGTGAAGTCTGCTTGAACAGAGTGGTCAATAACCAGATCTGAAGGACAAATAGGATTGATTTTATTTGGATCACCACCCAGCTGCTTGACAGCATCACGCATGGCTGCAAAGTCCACAACAGCAGGTACTCCAGTGAAATCCTGTTCAGAATTTTTATGAAATATTATTAATGAGAAAAATTTAATTAATGAGAAATTATTTCAATTGTTAAAAAAGGAAGAAAGTTCAGACCTGAAGAATGACTCTAGCAGGTTTAAAGGCAACTTCTGCATCTTCATGTTGAAGTTTGCTCCAGGCAAAGATTTTCTTGACATCATCTTCTTTCACTTGAAAATTATCACAGTTTCGGACAGCAGATTCAAGCAAAACTCTAATGGAAAATGGTAGTTTGTCTGTATAAAAGTAAAGATATAAAATAAGTGTATAGGAAAAAGTCAAATGTGCGTGTATGTAAAATATCTACTGGTCATAGAAAGATCAAAAAGAATTGCTTACCAAAGTCAGCACCAATAGCTGGCAGATCATAGAACTTGTATGTTTTGCCACCAACCTCAATTTCTTTCAGAAATTTGTTATAGGGGTTGACTCCTGCAAAATTAAAATGACCTTGGTCAAGTGGCACAATGCAGCAGCTTATCAAATGAACCCCACCTACACAGTTTCAACTGATAAGTTTATCATCTGTTTGGTAAATTTTGCAGCAGGAAGAAGAGTAAACAATTTGAAAATAATGGACAAATTTGTCTGACAGAGCATCTCGTAATTCAGATTTTTGAAAGAGGATGACATGCAAAATTCTTCAAGCCACAGATTGTGTGCAAAAATAAAGACCAAATGTATACTGTGATCTTTGATGTGATATTTAGTTCATAAGCATCACAGGTTTCATAATTTCAGTTTTAACACAACAAAGACAAAGTGGCGTACAGCTAGTTTTTGATGTTTTCCCCTTTTTTTCTTTACAGGAAGCCGATATGTAAATAATGCATGGACATTGTCAAACATCACCTTAACCACAAGGTCTCTCATTAGCTAACTACTCAAGTTGGTGTAAAAAGGGGGCGAAAAAAGAGAGATAAAACTGAACAATGTTAAGGTGGCTGCGATCTTAAGTAATCCTAGAGCAAATTTGTTCAAGTAATGCAATAAATAATGATGAGACAAAATTCCTTTCATAAGCTAGAAAATTTACTTTAGAATATTGGATTGTTAGAATCCGTGGTGAAAGTAGTTTAGATGGCAAACAACAATTAAGAATAAAAATAAGGAGGAGAAAAAAGAAATCAGAAAAATGAATATGCATTATGACACAAGTCACATTAAGCGGACTTTTCTTTATTTAATGTAAGTGTGCGTCCAATGCCCGGCCTTGCAATGACCTTAAAGGGTCTACACGGATTCAAGATAACGATGATAAGAGGGGTATTAACAGTTAGTAACAGAAAACTTTAACCTGGACTCGAAGTAAAAGTGGCTGGGGGCGTAGTGATGTAACCTGAAGGATTACAAATCTCAACAGCTACAAACCTGCCATGATGTTAGATATCTATTCCCTCTTGGCACGAGAGTTCTCCAAGCGAAAAATTTTACAATGACAGCGAAATAGGGAAGACGATGACAACGACTGTGAAATTCTGAGGAACTTTCACAGAGGGGTGTGGGGACCGGGAACGCCTCGTCGCGGCCCCAGACCCACACTCGAAACCTCTACGGTCTGGACCCAACTTCCCCCACCACCGAAATTGGGTATAGTCCGCCACATGTATGAGAAATAAAACAAACAAATTCTTCACAGCAGACAGAGGAAATAATTATGGTACAGATTTGACGATAGTATGTTAATACGCATCGGAAAAGTATTAATTACGGTTATCGCAATATTGGATCATCTTGTTCTCAAATGAGGCTCTTCACAAACCATGTTTAGGGTGAGACCGGTGGAACACTTGCCCTGACCATGGGGCACATAACCTATTCCAGCGTCCTTTATACCACTCATTATTAATGAACGCAAATGCGGAATCGACTAAAAATTTGTTTCTAATAAATATAAAAAGACTGCAATTGGGAGAATACTTTAAGGTAAATTTCCTCTTTAAATTTTAGAAGCTATGTGGGTTATTCCTGAGCACATCAGCAGAACCGCCAAGTGCACCAAAGCCACAGTCATTCGTAAAACTATATTCGTTAATTGCGTGAAAAATACGGCATAACGTTAAAAATGTCTCGAACTAATCACCATGAGAA
>NW_026267766.1:30691-32634 GCF_000697945.3 Frankliniella occidentalis
CATACATCATGATACACTTCAGAATTGTCAATAAAAGAATTTGGTACAAATCATAGGTTCTTCTTAAGCACAAAACATTAAAAATTCATCCATACTATAAAAGCAATTATCGATTAAAAACTCCTTTAGCTTTTTCTTAAATCTATTTATAGGTGTTATGGTAAAAATGCTGTCCGGCAGCTTACGTAAAATGTAATAAGAGTATTCTTTTACTGATTTCTCATTTAAAATGTTATTTCTTATTTTATCCTTATTTCTAGTATTATAACAGTGACTAGCATTTGACGATACATTATTACTTTTTTTTGCATACAAACAATTAAAATATATGAAGAGACTAGTAACAGTAAGGATATTATCCTTCTTAAAGAGGGGTCGACAAGACATTGTTTGATCTTTTATACCATTCAGAATTCTCATAGCTTTTTTCTGTTTACGAAATAGAGCACCCAAGAGTTCTTTGTTACCTTTTTCATTTCCCCATATTAAAATTCCATATGATAAAAATGATTGGATGAAGGCATTAAAAACAAGTATGTTATGTTTCTTATCTAAAGCTAGACTGGTTTGGCTGAGTACAAAAATTCCACGATTTATACTTTTGATTACTTTTTCAATATGTTTGTCCCATTTTAAATAACAGTCTATTTCTATACCAAGGAATTTTGATGCTTTTACTTGTTCAATCTGAACCTGATTAACTTTTAAGTTAGTATTTTCGTTACAATTGAAGGACATGAGTACTGTTTTTGATAAGTTTAGCGCTAGATTTAGAGAGGCGAAAAATAGAGAAATTTCGGATAGAATCTCTTTAGCAATTTGCTGAGCCTCCTCTATGTTACTACTTTTAATAAGGATATTTGTGTCGTCCACATATAGTATAAATTCACAGCCATATTTTTCGATAATACTCCTAATACAATTAGTATACAAGATAAAAAGGTATGGTCCAAAAACTGACCCTTGTGGAACGCCTTTTTTTACAGTCTTAAATAGGGAACTTACAGTATTGTTTGATTTGCTGTCCTTAACAAGTACTACTTGTTGTCTATCATTCAGATATGAAGAGACTAGCCTTAAGGCTTTTCCTCTTATACCATTTTTCAATTATGTCGAGTAGAATGCTGTGATCTACACAGTCGAAAGCTTTACTTAGGTCTAGAAATATTGCTAACACTATTTTATTTTCTGCCTTTGATTTGATTATGAAATCATTTATCCTTTTTTTGAAAACGGCACGGAAAAGAACGTGGTTTGTAGTGGTGTGGGTGTGGGAAAGTCTTCTGCTACCCTCTTTCTTTTGCCAACCTGCAAAACAATAAATGTAATGAAATCGTAACATTCCTACTTTTATGTTGTTTGTGAAACGACCATAACTTTAAAATATCATTTTTTGTGACTTGTTTGACATATTTAATACATAAACTTATTTTTGTGAACGAGACTGTTTTAAAATGTTTTATTGTGTTGTATGCTATTTTTATGTTGGCGACAGTGTCAGGTGATCCCTCACGGTGTGCCCCATGTCCCCTGCTTCAACAGCTTCGCTATCATTTCTCATACTGTTCTGTAATTGTATATTGTTCTGACATTTCATGAGCTCAGCAATTATTTGATGGCGATCCTCGGTAATTAAGAAACTGTTTCACAATCCTGACTGAGCATAGTTTCGCCTCGTGCCCTCGCGGCTCGCAGAGGTTCAATGTTTTTTTCACCCTTTAAATGGACTCTTTTTTTGCGGTCGTCAACAAGTCCTCTCATAAAGCACGAACACACTACTAGACCCTGCGAGCCGATCCCTCTCTGAACCGACTGGCCTTGCGTCGAACCGACCGGTTCGGTGCGTGGCCGACCAGCCGACAATGTACTTTGGGCCGCGTGGCGCAGGACCTGACCTGAAGTGACGTTGGCCACACGTGCACACGTCATCCCCCCCCCCCCCC
>NW_026267766.1:33343-44540 GCF_000697945.3 Frankliniella occidentalis
GGGGGGAGGGGGGTGGTCAAAACCCACCAAAAACCCGTCACGTGGTTTGCGTACGATCCCTTATGGTCCCCAGACCGCACACTCACACTCACATTGTATTGTGTGTCGCAGATAATGCTTGTTTTGCGCGGTCTGGGGTACTTGGCACGCAACGCGACAAAAAAAGAGAAGGAAGCCAGCGCCAATCGCGTTGGTTCTCGTCGCTCGCGATTTAAGACCACGAGGCCCTATTTGCATATTGAGAGATCTCCCGCGTCATTACACCTGACGACGATTTTTTTGTTTTAATATTGTCGATTGGGCTTCAAAGGTTGGTGCGCAATCATGATCGAGCGCCCCGCCCCGCGGAGCTGGTGGTTGCAGCCGACACGCGCTCGCTCCATCAGCAACTGGATGACAAGTAGTGTTGCTGTTGCTGGACGCGGTGAGAACCGGCCAGTCCCTTGGGCGTCGTGGACTTCCCTGTAGTTTCGGGCGGGGCCCCCCTCGGGGCGTTTCCGGCAGTGTATAGAGCAGCGTCTCACCGAGTTGTGTGCAGTTATGTGTGGCCTCGTCGCGCAAGAATCCGCGCGATTCTCGGCCCTCTCGAGTGTTTGTCTCCTCCGCTTGCCTCCCCGGCGGGGCTGCTCGCTCGAGTCGCTCGCCTCTCTCCTTTACGGCCCGACCGGAGCTCGCTGAGCTCTCTGAGAGGCGCCGCCGCCGCTTGACGCGTGGAGGCCCCAATCTTTTCCAATGTAGTTTCACTCGTTCACAGCTTTTGCTGCCCGATGCTTGAGCACACAAGGTGCGTCGCTGCATGCTCGTCAAGTTCGGCTTCACCTTGAGACTCGGGTTTGGACCGGTCCACTAGGTCACTTCCAGTGGAAGTCCATCCCCCGCTCCCTCCCCTCCCTCGCCAATCTGACTCTTCCCTCGCCTCTCCTCTCGCCGTGCTTCGTCGATTTTCTCTCTTCTCACCCGCTTTTATTCATTCCTTTCCCGTCGAGTTCAGCCAGAGCCGTCTTTGGCCGTCCATTTCGTAACGCAATAGTCCCTGTTGGCTGTCGACACATTCCATTAGGTCACGCCAGCAGGACCCCCTCCCCCCCCCTTTTCTCCTCGTCCTCCCTTTCCCGCCTCCTGGCTCCCCTGACCTCGCCTATGTTGCCGATTGAGTTTGTTTGAATACCCTCTCTCGCTTATTCGACAACTCTGTACTAACAGTGTTTATGCATCACTGTAAAATCACTGTAAAATGCTTTCCATTTATACCGACTGAGATGTGTGCACACTTCCCTAAGTTTCTCTAAAATTCCATAATTCTTGCTCTCACCAACAGTGTATCTATCAGCTGAATCAGATCAAACACCCCAGTATTGCGGGCTTGCATACCCTCCTGGGCCGCAAGGACGGCGGAGAGAATAGGCAAACTCGCAACACAGGAGTGCTCGCTCTGATTCAAGTATACACTTTTTTTAAATGTCTGTAGCGTTTCTGTATGGTTTTGAGGCACGATAACGGATTGTTATCCGTGGGAAAACAAAATGGAAGTGGATTATATTTGTGTTAGAGCTACTCAACATTTATGAAAAGTTAGTAGTTTGTAATAATTCTCCTCTCTCTCTTTTTTGTTTTTAGTATGGTCGAGAAAATATCGAAATTTCCAAGCGTCAGAGCCAAATCAAAGATGACTATGAACCAAAGGGTACTGAAGAATGCAAAACCCTTGCTAACGGCAATGCAAAGCCAGTCTCAGATTCTCCTCAGGATCCCGTCTGTGAAAATAGCTGCAGACAGGATGGGGTCTTAGTGAACAGTTCACATGTTATTAGTCACGACCTCATTTTGCAGCCTGACCCTGAGCAGAACTTTAATGGAATACAAAATGATACTGTAAGTATCTACCAGCAATTATTATTTAATTAAAAATTTATCTATCTGACAAATGGAAACTTAATTGAGCCACGGCTCTTAAGGTTTTGTGTGAAATTAATTTTGAAAAAGGTTTAAAAAGGTAAAATCAAATATGCGTAAGTTAAGTTTATATGTATCTTTTTACAGGATAAAGCTAAGGAGGAACTACAAAGGAAAAGCTCTTATGACACTATAAAGCGTGATTTTGAATTATCAGACTGCTTTGAATTTGTCAGAGCAGGAGTAGAAGCAATTATTGAAGATCAAGTTACTTCCAGATTTGAAGCTGAAGAGCTCAGGGTATGTGTATGTACTTTTACGTAGTGTTTTAGTCTACTTTCTTTGTGATGAGAGCTGCTGTTTAATATATACTTCCTTAACTTGCAGTCCTGGAATTTATTAACACGTACCAATAGACGTTATGAATTTATAAGCTGGAGACTCACAGTAATATGGATGGGTGGATTCCTTTTAAGATATTGCTTTTTATTTCCTCTCCGGGTAACAATATGCTTTTTTGGGGTGAGTATTCAAATGTACAAATTTAATGTGTGACATTTAATTTTATTCCCTTTACAGAATTCCAAATTAAATTATGCATTCTATAATAGACCATTTAATTTCATTTGTAGTTTCTCTTTCTGGTAGAGTTTTTAGTTGAAATGCTTTTTAAATTTCAGTTGTTATGGACCTTGGTTGCAACCTTTTTAGTCGGGTTTGTTCCTCAATCTTCTTTCAAGAGAATTTTAAATAATTGGGTGATGCTAACATCATTCAGGATTTTAGCTCGCTCTCTCTCTTCTGTCTTAACTTACCACAATGTTGAGTTAATGCCCAAAACCGGAGGGGTTTGTGTGGCAAATCACACCACCCCTATTGATGTAGTTATCTTGAGTACCATGACCACCTTTTCTTTGGTGAGTTAACTGGTCAACAAATGTATGGCCCTGTCCTGTGGTGTTTTGTCTACACTGTTACTTACTGTCTGTCTTGTTTGTGGGAAGTTGTTTCAGAAGCAATTTTATAATTTGTGCAGTAAATGTGCTGTTCTGTGAGACAGATTTGTTTTTCTAGGTTGCAGTGTGGTTTTCTCTCCTGTTTGGGTGGGGTTTTGTTTGTTGTGGGTCATTGGTGCTTCAAACTTTCAAACTGTTTGACTGTTAAACTGTAAAATGCTGTATTGTACTGTCCTTGTGTCTACAGGTGATGTGGCTGACATTTTGTACTAGTATTGTTGGGTATATTCCGGAAGGGAAGTTCAAGAGGTGGTTAAATCACCGTGTGTCCATTATGTGCTTTGGTGTCCTGTCAAATGCATTGTCAGCTGTCATTACATATCATAATGTAGAAAATCGTCCTCAGCATGGCATTTGTGTTGCTAATCACACGTCCCCCATTGATGTTCTTGTTCTTGCCTGTGACAACTGTTACTCTTTGGTAAGAATGAAGAGTTAATGTTGATTTTCTTATTTAAAATCAAGTTTCCTTGTCATATTTCAGTATTTTGCATCAACTACTTTTTATTACAGATTGGGCAAAGACATGGCGGGTTTTTAGGTATTCTTCAAAGAGCACTTGCAAGAGCATCACCCCACATTTGGTTTGAAAGAGGGGAAGTGAAAGATCGTACTGCTGTAACTCAAAGGTATGTCATTTTTGTTTTGATCCTTTTTCCAGTCTTTTTCCTGCAAAATCACTTATATTTTAAACCATGTTGCAGGTTAAAGAAACATGTTTCAGATCCAAACAATCCACCCATTCTTATTTTCCCCGAGGGTACATGCATCAATAACACATCAGTGATGCAGTTCAAAAAAGGCAGTTTTGAAGTGAATGGTGCTATTTATCCTGTTGCTATTAAGGTGCGTTGGGCTTTTAGTTCTACTTTCCAGTCAATCAGGTTTTTGTCAAGTTTTTTTTTTTTTTAATTGCTCTAATTCTTGTTTATAGTATGATCCAAGGTTTGGTGATGCCTTTTGGAATAGCAGTCGGTACTCAATGATGCAGTATCTGTACATGATGATGACTAGCTGGGCAATTGTCTGTGATGTTTGGTATCTTCCGCCTGTTATCCGGGAGGAAGGAGAGTCCTCTGTCTCATTTGCAAGCAGAGTCAAGAGGGTGATTGCTAAACAAGGTGGCCTTGTAGATCTAATGTGGTGAGTAGACCAGAAACACCTAAAGACTACCTTTATTGGGTATTTTTTTCTAGATGTCTATTCTTTTTGCTTTTGCAGGGATGGCCAATTAAAGAGAACAAAACCCAAACCAGAATGGAAAGAAAGGCAGCAAGAAGAATTCAGTAAACGACTGAAAGTAGAATAATTTTTATAGTTTCTTTTATAATGGGGCATCTAAATAACTTCCAACCTGAAATGTGAAATATTGGCCTTTTCAATTTGTGATAATTTTGATAAATGGTGTTGTGGTGTGTGTTGTGGTTTCAGTCTTGGATGATGCATTTATGAAAATTCTGGAAATTTTCTATTGTCTGTCAGGGTTCTTATGAAATGAAATGAGGAGTCATTTGTAAACTGTCTATGAAGCAGAGTGTGAAAAAATTAATGTTCTAATATTTCTTCATACTTTGGTTACACAGAGTGTTAAATGCAGTTATCTATTTTGTTTTAGTCACACAAATGCTGATGACAAGTTTTGTTTTAAAGCTATTATTGTGATATTTCAATTATTTCTTCTGATTATTTTGTACTTTTGAATTGCAGTTTGGTGTAAACCAATTTTAGTCAAGTCAAAAAATTTCAGAAATGACATTTTCAATGTCTCTTAGTATATTTTGACCCCTGTCATACTAGCTGCTTTCCTGCATTTTAAGGTAGGTGGTTCCCACAAACAAAGTTTAAATCAATATTGATGCAACGCATAATTAGCAGGCTGTTTAAGACTGAAGTTCTTGTTTCTGTAGTCTTATTACTGTAATATTAATGAGTGTGTGCACAGAATGTCTGAATGTAATTTATTTTGTTATAAGTTTGTTTTGTGAACAAGTTTTGCCTTTCTTATGTTTTCCTGTCATACAGTAGTATTGATGAAAGTATCCTTGTTGAATGATTTTATATCTGATGATATGTAGGTATATTAATTGCAACTTTGTCACTTAAAGAAAATAAGCACAAGGTGAAACTTTGTACTCTTTTCATTTCTGTGATGTTAAAAATGGTTTCTTTAAATCTTATATCTAAACCTGTGTGATTCTGTTTTGTATGTGCAAATATTATGCCTGAAATACTCACCTGCATGCAGGCATTGTTTCCTCTGCAGGTTTGTGCTAAGGTTAACTTCCTTTCTACGAGTGCTTTCCTGTTTTGAAAACGCAGTCTTAATGGTATCTAGGCCTCTTCTTCCAGTGATCAGAAATTCTGACAGTCTATTCATGACTGTGGTACCACATGTCTGTATTATCTAATAGTCAGTTACATGCAAGCAAAGTAATGTTTGCTGTTACATTTTCTTGCAGCTCTTATTTTTAAAAGAGATTATTTTTATTATTCTCTTAGCATCTAAATACTAAGGTTAGGTGAAACAAGTGTTCTTTTTCTTTTTGTCTTCCTAACAACCTAGTGAAGAACTGTGTTGTTTCTATACTTCTTTGAAACTTTCAGTTGATATTTTATAACTACTCTCCTCTTTTCATTTAATTAATCTAGTGTTGTTTCAAAAAGTAGGCCTGAAGTCATTTAGGTGCTCTAGCTTTGCAACTGTAATAATCAAGACTACATTGTACAAAGTGTTTTTTGCTTCTGTCCTATTTTAAAAATTGTGATGGTAGCGACTCCAGCACTGCTTCTTGATTAAGGAGAAAATGGAGTTATATGGTTTCAAATTTCACTTGACTTCGAGTACAGATCAATGCCTCATTCTTATGTGAAAGAAACGCAATAAGGGTCGTATGTGTGTTTGTGTGTGTGTGTGTCTTTCATTTTTGTTTTGGTGAATTGCTTCTTTAATTGAAGACCTACCAATTCAAATTTCATTGTAAAACTTGTTGCAATATTTTTAACTACCTACGTAATTTCAGTTTGTAGGCTGATGCTTGTGCCTGTAAGGCAGTTATCCTGTGATAAAAGTTGTGTAACTGTTACTTTCCAATGACTAATTACTGTGTAATTCTCTAGCAAGTAAATTTGCACCTCTGAGACATTAGGTGACAATAATAGTCTAGTCCCTCCAATTGTGGATTCATAACTTGATGATGTGGCATCATTCCATAATATGCTTGTCTCGAGTAAATAAACATAAAAAATTATTTTAAATCTCTTATTCTGCACCTGAACATTTTATTTTAAGGTTGAATGACAAAGTTCTGCTGCAGTTCATACACGATGGGAAATAGAAAATTTCAATTTTTAAGTCAATCATTTAAAGACATAATTGATTACATAAGATTGCCTGAATTTATATAATTGCCTAGCTCCAATAGTAGTAAAATATTACCATCCATCTAAACAAAAATCTTTGGATTCGGTAGAGTTTATTTGGGCTTAGTTTCTTGGTCTGTAACATACCTGATGAAAACATTGTTTTCAGGAATGGGATCAGGTGGTGTTTCTAATTCATGTTGGTACGAGCAAGCTATGGCTAATACAGTGCCTGGAAAAAAAAAAGAGGAAATTAACAAAATACAAAATACACTCAATAGAAGGAAGTTCCCTTCTAAAGAAATGACCTACCATCATGACTGAAGCACAGGGAGGAAATGGATGTAGGATAATGGTGGAACTGACAAAGTCTCTTCTTGTTGAAACCATCCCATATGTTCACATATCCATCTGAACCCCCAGTGGCAAAAGTATTGTAGGTCTGATGGAAGCTGGACATAAGATATTTTATAAAGAAGATTTTGAATTTGAATTCTTGTAACACAAGATCAGATAAAATTCAAGACATTACCTTATGGCATTGACTGGATAAATATGCTCAATGGCACCCTCTTTAATTCTATGGCATTTGAAAGCATACTTTTTCTTTTGAATTTCTGGATTAATGTCTAGATACTCCACAGCAACACGACCTTCTATACTGCTTAGAACGTATGCCTAAAGGATGAGGATAATAGTCAAAAGCAACAGTATTTCCTAAAAGACCAACAAGGCACGCCTAATATACAAACCTGCTTGTTGGGAAAGCATCTGATACACCTTGTTTGGTATTTTAAGCTCGAGTCTCTTCTTTGCTGAATGAAATTCATATTTCGTAGATCCCAGACAAAAACCTTTCTTCCAGCTGTGCCAACTACGAATTTTTCTCCACATGCACTCATTGTGTAAACCTTAAAGCAAAAGTATTCCATTAGGCATTAGTGTAGAATAGGCATGGTATCCGTCAATTCTGATATACCATATTTATTCAATTCTGAGCCACACCCTTTATCCCAATTCTTAAATCTGAAAGTCGTAAGATGTTTAATAAACAAGTACCCCTTCAGCAACGGTCTTATAGGAGTCTTTCCTGTGACTCCTCTGTAAAATAATTTGGGGTGCGGCTTCTAAGGCTAAGAAAAAAGCTTCGAATTGCATGCAACTCAGAATCAAATAAATGTGGTTTTTACCTTATCTGGTTGATTGTAAGTTCCAACACATCTTGGCTGCCTTGGATCCCACATTTTTACTGTTGAATCCCAACTGCCTGTGAGGATGCCCTGCACCTCTGATGCATATTCAATGGCTCGAATAGCACTGTCATGGGTCCCAACCACGGTTTCTAATTTTTTTTAAAAGAAGATAAAATGTATCGTATATTGCAACAGAAAAAAGCCAAAATAAAAGAAAATAGAGTATAGATACAAACCAGAATTGCTGTTAAAATCAAACATTTTTAAGGTATTATCAAGTCCTCCACTATATGAGTGTACTGCATCCTGTAGGAAACCAGAGTAATCAAAACCTAATATATATATTTAATTTCAGCTTTGAATTGATCAGGTCTTACTGAATAATGATAGGTACCTGGAAGCAGCAGTCCAGCACAGGGCTGTCATGCGAATATTTTAGTCTTAAGGTGTTGCTGGTCACATCGTATAACCGAACAGTACCATCCCATGATGATACCAAAAGAAATTGAACTGAATTGGGACCAAATTTGACAGAAGAAATGCTGTCATCAGGTGTGTTTTGTAGCTTAAACTCGGTTCTTGTTTCCCCAGTCATATTAAAAATCTGCAAGAACAACAACAAGATAACAGTGTAAAGAGGAGACACTTGATAAGATAACTATTTTGTTTCATTTCTTTCAGTTCCTCCGGAAGTATATTTATAAAATGTGTTAAGGATACAATTTAGAAGAAAATGAAGACTTAACGACTGTTACTAGGATGAAGAGGAGCCAAGACCATCGTCTCAAACTAGAGTAATAATTTTTAATACAAGGAAAACCATAAAGCCACATATGATCAACATTTAAAACATTTAAAAAGTCAAAAGAGAACCCTCAGGTTAGAACAGTAACCTAAATGTGTAGAGAACAAAGATTACAGTGCTCAAAAGGGCATAAACATACGAATTTCAGAGAATCATAATGATCAGTTGACACCATACTAAAACCAAACAAACGAATATAGACGTACCTGTTACAAATCGTTTCAAATCAAAAGTAAATAATGTTTCACTCCGCTGCCGGCGCTTGTCGCGTCGCCACTGCGTATAGTGTTTTTTTTTTTCTCTTTTTTCGTTTTTTGCTCTGTATCACTATTTGCAGTTGGTTAGAATCCACATTCATATTAGCATTTCGGAGTTCCCTAGTTTTATTAGTTTTATAGGCTCGGAGGCTCAGAAGGCTTCGGCTTCGTACTTCGTAAACAAAAGTCAACAAAGGACACCAATTACAGTTCATTGGATACTTGCATCAAAAAATCAGATATTTGGTAAATAGAACTGAAAATGTTATATTGAGTGCAATGCATGTATATAATATATCTTTATATCAGCATGGGTCTTCTACGTTTGAAATATGGTTAAGATTGGTTGGCCCCTCTCTCTCTCTGTTCAGACAATGAATCCTTTTGTGTTCATTTATTTAAGTTATAATTTTTCTCCTCGCCCTTTGTGCGCACTGTTTCCGGTAGTGAGGGGGAAATCCAACTTGAGTGTGCATTCACAATTTGTTGTCTGGTATGAATCGACTTGGTTGTTGTTAATTCAACCCTTTAATCAGCTGAACAACATTAGTTCTCTTTCTCTAATTTAATAATGATTATGGTGTGGTAATCTCTTGTGAACGTTCTTTGCTATACGTTAGTGGGCAAGTCTTCTAAAGTCTAGTCTATGTATAATTTCTTTTCTTTTCTTTTCTTTTCGATAGGAGTACACTTTTCTCATTTCTTTGAATGTGTATGATAGCGGACTGCGGTGTATGATTCATTCCAAAATATCTACTTTGATTCATCATGAGTCATGACTCAGAACAGCTCCATGATGAACCAGACCAATGGCCACATGGGACGTTAAGCTTCACAAAGCTACCAGAAGAGTGGAGTCGCACTGGTGAACACATCCGTAGGTTCTGCAATGTCTTTGCCTTGCTTTCTGTTTTTCACCTGCCTTCCTTGATACTGCGAGAACATATGTTAAAAATCACCTGTTGTAGTTTTGCATATTTATTTCACGAAAGGTGTTGGTGCTTTTCTATCCATTTTGTTAGAGCCAAGTTTCCAAATGCTTCTAGATTATAATCCTGTAATTTTCTTTGTCATCAACTTGGATGGTGATCACTAATTTTTGGTTCACAGAAACTTGGAAGAAAATGCCCCTCCCAGAAAAGCCAATTAATGGAACATTAAATAGTACTACAGCTGTCAATGGAGATCATCTCTTTGGGTATGGAACTGTGAAGTTTGAGATTGTATCAGTTCGCATTGTTCGTATTGAAGCTGGACAAAAGAAGCATGTGGTAAGTTTCTTCAAGAAATATTAAATATTGTTATTTTTAACTATACCATGTTTTTATAAATACTACTTATGTTTTTAAACTGATTAATCATGCCTTTTAGGCTTACACAATAAGTATTAGGAAAGACGGTGAAACACCTGATCCACATCCAGCAGTGATTGAACGTCGTTATTCTGACTTTTTGGACCTCTTTCTTGCTCTGAGAAAAGAATTTCCAACACTTATGTCGAATGTTTCATTCCCCAGAAAGGTAAATCTAAATCATCTAAATGTGGTATAATAGATTTTACCCTAGTTATATATGTAATAAACAACTTTTTCTTCTCCCCTAAAGGTATTAATTGGTAACTTTGGTCCTGTTGTTATTGAATCTCGTCAAAAGGGATTTGAAATGCTACTTAAGCATACAACCAAAAATGAAAAGTTAAGTCAGTCTGCAAACTTAGCTGCATTCTTACAAAATGCTGAACAACAAGAAGCACAAGCTTGGATGATTCAGCAACGATATGATTTGGTAAGACCATCAAGGCAAAGACATCTTGTTATTTATTATTCATCATCTTTATTGGTATTTTAAAATCAATTTTATTTCAGGCCATACCTTTGCTGGAGAATGCTTTCAGACTCCTCAACAAACTGTACACAGACCGACATCCATATGTTATTATTGCCCTCTGTCGATTAGTGGCATGCTGTGTAGCCGACACCAAAGAATCTCATTTGGGAGGACGTGCTGAGAAATTTGCTGAGTTAGCTCTACGTCGCTTTGAAGCTGTAAGTGATGCAGACCTTCTCAAGTACTACATTCCATTGCTGCAACTTTGTGTACACCTTTGGTGGACCTTAGGGAAAGATAAGCAACCTTTGACAAATAGACTTGAAGATCTTAAGCTGCGTGGTATTCAAGTTGATGGTCTACCAACACTTCTTGAAGCCATGCTTGAAATCAAAGTCTAACATCATTTCTAGAAAAATTTTATTCAGATAGCACATACACACAGCTAATCTTAACCATGAGTATTACAATGTGTGCCCTTATATTTTATCTCATTCTTTTATATACCAGTTAATTTGTTTCCAATTCCTATTTTGACTAACGATAGAATGAAATGTGTTTGTAGATCCGTTGGACTTTAAAAAGCTGTTCATGGACTGTGGCTGTGTGCAAATTCTATAGACTGTATGTACACAAATATGACTTTAAACTCAGACAGCCCACAAATGATGGTGTATGATGAAATAATTTTTTTGTTTTTTCCTGTTAATGTGTGGACCACTCTCTGAAAGAGTTATGTAGAGTTATGTCACTGACTTTGCATATTATGCTTGACCAATTAACTTTATCAACTATTTCAGAATGATACTTCTCATGATATTTTATTTTACATCTTGACAACTAAAT
>NW_026267767.1:0-2679 GCF_000697945.3 Frankliniella occidentalis
AGGGCACTATGCCATTCTGGGCTGGGACAAAAGTCGGGACAATTAGACGAACGTTCAGTGGCCGAACGAAATATTTTTCTCAGTGTGACCGGCAAGAGAGGCTCGGCCTCTTCTCAAAAGAGTCCCGTTCGATCGGGTTCGTTCGGAAAGACTCGAGACATTATTCAATTCTTGACGTTTCACTTGCTTTTTTTGTAAAATGTGCCACATTGGTAACACACGACGTAACAATTGCTTCATTCGTAAATTCTACAATCACATTCAAAGTAATGTTCCAGTATCAGATAATATAATGTGACTATTTTAACAGTTGAATTAATATGGCGTCAGATAAGCTGTGTCACATTAAAATGTTTTCATGTAAAAATAAATAAATGAGACATCTTTGCAGAATCTCGTGTGCAGCAATGCAGCAAAGTTCCGAGGATGGTGCGGACGTTAGTGCAGGAGTTCAACCAGACGATGGTGCACAGGTTGGTGCAGACGTTGATTCAGGAGATAATGCAGGAGCTAGTGCAAGAGATGACTCAGCTTATTTATCCATGTGGGTAGGTATACTAGCAACAGGTTTCAACGGGATTTCTGTACTGAAATGGGCTTGGAAATGCATACTTAGTTTTAATTGTCAAGAAAAATAGTTTTAACACGAACTGAGTTTTTGTGTCCTGTATATAGAATAACTAACTGAACCTATACACGGAAAAATGAATTTGGTGCCTCAACTAACGATTTTGCCAACATGGAAATAACAAACAAAAATTGGTTGCAGGAGCGAATAATTTGCTATGGGAGGGAAAATTCTTCTGCCACAACTAACGCGCAACTATGTTAACTAATGCAACTGTTCTAATTACTAAATGAGGATTTTTTCTTAGAAATAACGTATCTGTTCTGGTATCGACGTAATAGTTCTGGTAGCTGATTTTTTGTCCCCAGAGCAATATGTTTGCTCCTGCAACTAAAAAAATTAATGTTATGTTTATGTTAACAAAATCGTTCGTTGGGGGAACAAACTCTTTTTTTACGCGTATTTCGGATCAACCCCTAGTTCGGATCAATAAAACCCAATTTTTTGGGTAAAAGTGTTTGTCATTTTCTTACCAAAATATGAATCAATCTTGTCGATTTGATGTAGTTTTCTTATCCATTGACTCATGTTGAAACAATATTTATCAACATAGATACCAGATTTAGCTAACCGGGGTGAAACATGTCTCACAATAGGGTATCCCGACCCCGCTCCGGGCGCGCGGCGGCTGGAGAAGAAAGAAGACAAGAAGCACAAAAGCGAGGAGTGGGAGAGCGCTACGCCGCCGTAGAAGATTCTTGCTACATATAAGAGTCAATGGTGACATTTTGCTGGCGTTTGCAACCAGTATTGTTGCAGGAAAGCAGCGCATAATGAGTTATATTGGAAAATGTAATAACATCCTTAATTGCGCTTAATTTTAAGAGCATCCTTATGGAAGGAACTTCATTTTTGACTCTCGATTAATGGTTTGATTACCGTTTGCCAGCATGATAACTCATCTAAAACTCTACTTGGGCTGCGTCACTGTATCAATCCTGCTTGCATACGGTAGCAAACCATTATTCGAGACCCTAAAAGCAAGATGCTCCAATAAGGATACTTATTTGATTAATTGCAATCAGGGTTTTATAACATTCTGCAACATTACTCATATTTCGCTGCTTTACTGTAATAGCCCTGGTTGCAAACGCAAGCAAATTATTACTAGTGACTCTATTAGCAATTTTCATCTAATGAAAAGGTTTGTTGACGACGCGCAAGTGGGATTTTATTGCACGTTGCAATAAAACCCTTCTTGGGCTGCGTCACTGTGTCAATCCTGCTTGCGTACGGTAGCAAACCATTATTTGAGAGCCTGAAAGCAAGATGCTTGTATGAGGATACTCTTTTGATTATTTGCAATCAGGGTTTTATATCTTTTTGCAACATTACTCATATTTCGCTGCTTTACTATAATTATTCTGGTTGCAAACGTTAGCATAATATTACTTGTGACTTTATTAGCCATTTTCTTCTACTTGAAAGGTTTGTTGACAACGCGCAAGTGGGATTTTGTTGCACGTTGCAATGATACGCTTCTTTTGCTGCGTCACTGTATCAATCTTGCTTGCATACGTAAACAAACCCTTATTCGAGTCCTTGAAAGCAAGATGCTTGTATAAGGATACTCTTTTGATTATATGCAATCAGGGTCTTATAACTTTTTGCAACATTACTCATATTTCGCTGCTTTACTATAATTATTCTGGTTGCAAACGTTAGCATAACATTACTAGTGACTTTATTAGCCATTTTCTTCTACTTGAAAGGTTTGTTGACAACGCGCAAGTGGGATTTTATTTCACGTTGCAATAAAACCCTTCTCGCGCTGCGTCACTGTATTAATCCTGCTTGCATACGGTAGCAAACCATTATTCGAGACCCTGAAAGCAAGATGCTTATATGAGGATACTCTTTCGAATACTTGCGATCAGGATTTTATATCATTTTGCAACATTACTCATATTTCTCTGCTTTACTATAATAATCGTGGTTGCAAACGTTAGCAAAACATTACTTGTGACTTTATTAGTCATTTTCTTCTACTTGAAAGGTTTGTTGACAACGCGCAAGTGGGATTTTATTGCACGTTGCAATAAAACCCTTCT
>NW_026267767.1:3569-5313 GCF_000697945.3 Frankliniella occidentalis
TCAGGGTTCTACAACATTTTGCAACATTACTCATATTTTGCTGTTTTTCTGTAATAATCCTGGTTGCAATCGTTAGCAAATTATTACTAGTGACTTTATTAGCCATTTTCATCTAGTTGAAAGGTTTGTTGACGACGCGCAAGTGGGATTTTATTTCACGTTGCAATAAAACCCTTCTTGGGCTGCTTCACTGTATTAATCGTGCTTGCATACGGTAGCAAACCATTTTTCAAGACCCTGAAAGCCTGATGGTTGGGGATTTTACTGCACGTTGCTATAAAACCCTTTTTGGGCTGCATCACTGTATTAATCCTGCTTGCATACGGTAGCAAACCATTATTCGAGACCCTGAAAGCAAAATGCATATATTAGGATACTCTTTTGATTAATTGCAATCAGGGTTTTATGAAATTTTGCAACATTACTCATCTTTTGCTGCTTTACTGTAATAATTCTGGTTGCAAACGGTAGCAAATTATTACTACTGAATATATTAGCCATTTTCTTCTAGTAGAAAGCTTTGTTGACAAAGAGCAAGTGGGATTTTATTGCCCTTTGCAATAAAACTCTACTTGTGTTGCGTCACTGTTTTAATTCTGCTTGCAAACGGTAGCAAACTATTTTACGAGGCTCTAAAAGGAAGTTGGTTATATAAGGATGCTTTTCTGATCAAGTGCAATTAGGGCTTTATTACATTTTGCAATATTTCTCCACTCTCACTGCTTCAGTGTATCAATCTTGGTTGCGAATGCTTTTTTCTTATCCTTTATGTGTTTGACTTTAGGTTGTGCCATTTTTTTCACAGGACTGATTTTGCAAATATGGTTATTTGACGTTTTTGAATTAATAAAAAATTACATTGATTTTGAATCTGCTTTATTTTGTATAAATTCCGTACACACACACCACTATTTATAATTTAGAATGTGCCACTTACGCCTCAGCAAAGGCAGTTGATTAAAGCTGAACACCTTAGCTCTGAAAAGCAGCAACAGTATTTGATTAAAACATACAAATTTGATGGTAATATGCATCTGTGTTTAAAAATTACCTGAGACCTTTTTGGTCGCTTTTATGCACATTTTTTTGCGACAAAAGAGGTGATCATCAACTACAATTTTTGCGTAGTTTATTTAGAATGCGTAAAGGGCCTGTAGTCCTGCACGGCGTCCCTGCTGAGCTGACTGTATGCAGTTTTCGCTGCCGGGATATTAGACACAAGTAGGGATACATTTAGTTGTGAAAGCGTATTTCATTTCGCAGAGCAAAACATAAAAATAGAGTCGCGGCCATCTGCACTGCAAAATTTAATAGCTTTTGCCGTTGAAGGCGAGATCCGCCACGAAAATACACTGCAAATGGGAGTTGGTATGATGTCGGTTCAATTCGGTCGTTTGAATCTGGCGGGGTATGAGAAATTCAGATGATGGCACCCAAAGCTCGTAGCTAGCCGACTAACCCCTTCTGGTTTTATATCCGTTTCCATCTCAATATCGGAAATACATCTGACGTTGCAAATCGTTTTTACACACTTGCACCGATTACGTGTGGCTTATTTTTAGACGCCGTCCATACAAACGCATTTTTTTAAAATTAAAATTAAATGCCGAAAGCCCGAAGCAGACGTGATCGCCATCTTGGCCGTTGGCCGCTAACAAGGCGCGCAGACAGGGGCCCCGTCTGAGGCTACATCGACACAACGTTATTGGCAGTCGACCCCGGAAACTTTTCAGACTGATAGTAC
>NW_026267767.1:8243-9605 GCF_000697945.3 Frankliniella occidentalis
CAACTAAAAATATTTGTTATGTCTATGTTAACAAAATCGTTAGTTGTGGGAGCAAATACTTTTTTTCCGTGATCAGACAAAATTGCATTAAACATACCGAGGGGGTTTTCACTTCTGAAATACCGTGTACACCAAATGAGGTATTTCACAGGTATTTCACGTGAAATACACCGAAATACGCCTAAATATGCTCCAAAACGGTGAACTTTTCCTGAGAAATACCGCCGAAATACACGTATTACGAAATACTGTGTGCACGGAAATCTCGAGTGAAAACCCCCTCGAAACATACCTAAAAAAAAATTCTAATTTTTTATAGTATTTTTTATTTAAATTTCAGTAAATTCGCTTGGGCACGATTGGCTTTGCCATAAGGGGCCATCGTCAAGAATAATGAAAAACTTTCGGGCGAAAGCAATAGGCACCCCTAATCAGAGGCCTAAAAAGCGCTCGCACGCGAGCAGAACGGCCCCCTAACGCGTTAACGGTCCCCTTAGGTTTTAATGTGAACATAGGCATAATAATACTACAACGATTCATTACATTACCTACTGACTTTGATGTACACTGCAGCCAAATATCTAGGAATCTTATGTTGATCAGATAAATTAAATGATCTACTAAAAATCTTTATACATACGGTGGTTAATTTCCTGTACACTGAAAATTCTAAACGATATATCTATTAGAAATATTTTAAAGTTTAGTATGCTGATCGTGCGCCAAGCTAGCTTGCAAATGAACACCGCCATAACATTCACAAGGAACGTGAACTTTTCAAAAATTTTACTAACACAGCATTAGATTAAGACGTCATTGATAATGTTTTCATATATATAAAAAACGTATACATTTAGGCGTATTGTATATTATATGTTGACACTTATAATCTTAATTAAGGTCATAGGGCATCAGTATACTTTCCGCCCCTTTTCAAACGAATTTATTACAAGGCCGAACTACCGTCCCAGCCAACAAAGCCGTGGCTGGCGCTCAGCTGCTGCGTTTAAACGGCGTCTGTGTTGCATCTCTATACACGGCGGCCAGTTGTCATTATCTATTATTTAAACGTGACCACCGAATCGACGCCAGGGCCAAATAATTTTTGAGTATGTTTGTACAAAGCAACAGGCGATCGATTCCATTGGTCTAACTTTCCCGCGGAAATTTGTGATTGGCTGAAATTTCCCTGGCTCGACTCGGCCTATTGCTCAGCTCGTCATTTCCATGGAAACTTGTGGGTGCAAACTCAAATTTCTCAAATTTCATCAGACAAAATTGCATTAAACATTCCTAAAAAAAACTAATTTTTATAATATTTTTTATTAAAATTTCAGTAAATTCGCTTGGGCACGATTGGCT
>NW_026267767.1:9655-14424 GCF_000697945.3 Frankliniella occidentalis
ATATTTCGGGTTTTTCGTTTTTGATTTTTTTGACAGGTCAATTTTTGAGCTATAGGGCTCAAAATCAATACAGTCCTTGCTTTTCATACTAAAAAGCTACGCTAAAAATTTAAGGTACCTAGCTTAAACCGTTCTCGAGTTATCGTGATTACAGACAAACACACACACACACGCACACACAGACAGACACGAAACTTTTTGATCATCACTGGAGTAATAGGCTTCGCTATCGCTCAGCCAACAAGAACATACACACACATCTTCGAATATTTACATAGCATACTTGGAAGAAAGCAGCATTTGTTTCCCTGCAAAGTGACAGGGGAAAACTTCAATATTTACAAGATCAGTGATTGACAAACACAGATACTCACAGGATTTGTCAGAAACTTAATAAGCATGGTAGTGCTCATTGAAACACAAAGAAGTGTGCTGACAAACAAAAAATCTAAACTATTCTTCCTGAACAAGAATATGAACAATTTTTTAAAAAATAGGTAGTTGTCCATCTTCTATTATACCATTATTTATGAAGGAATCAACTTTAAATGTCACTGATTTGTATGTCACATAGTCAGTGTGCAGAAATTTACCCTTTAAAGGTAAACAAGCAAAGTTGGAAAATTCTGCTGCAGAATTAGAATGTTTCAATTTACCAAAGGTACAGATAGAGAAAGACAATTTTCACTGATTTGACACTTGAGTTATTTGCTCTCTAATAGCTAAGGTTTTACAAATATTTAACCTTGATTTTGTAGCATGAGGAGCAACAGCAGCAGCTTGGTTCTTTGACTCGAACCGCATACTCCATTTGTGAATGAAAGGCCCTACTTCACACATAATTATACTGTAATGCACCATGTTATGGTGCTTTGGTTTTAAGGTATCATTAAATAATACAAAATAAAGGTGGTGATGCTCTTCTATAAGAGATTCCAAAGTAATGCACAGGGATTCAGTGACAACAGGACCAAACACTATGTCCATCATTTTGCGGACAAGAAGATAGAAGTACCACACTTGACTGCCAATAGGAACAAGGTGGCCCATCATAACACCAAAATTCCTCACAAACCGAATCAAATTGTTTGCTGACATTTTAAGGGGGGAATAGCACTTTGAGACGGATTTAAAAAAAATTCCAGGTGATGCAATATCAATCTGTCTCGAAGTGCTACTGCCCCCTTAAGTAGAGAGTCCGGCACTCAAAGAAAAATGCATTTCCACAACAGTAATTAAATGACAAGCACAGCACGATGCAAAAATTCAGTCTGATTATTTATACCATCAAAATTGAACATCGACTCATGACTATATGGTTGCTTTATCGAGAGAAACGTGCAAGATCTTTACAAATCTAAATAGTGCATAGGGTATGTAGGCCACCCCACGACATTTAAAGTTTACAGTTGGAAGTTTCCCACTTCAGAAACACTTTCAATTTGATTTTATCCGATATGTCATAAGAGACACATTACTCAAAACACTCAACTTTGAACACGTCGATGTACGCTCCAAGGCCCCACTCCTCCAGCTTGTTCGCATGAACTCGTCCATTATCACTGAACGTGACCGCTCCAAGCGGATAAATATAGTACGAGTGCTGGATAGATTTATATTCGTATTGACGATTAGCCGTGCAGATAAACGGAGTAACTGAATCGTGTTAACAAATCGAATCCCTCCAAATTTGATAACGAATGAGCGTCAGCTAAACGAGATGTTTAGGATTGTAGATAGAAAGCGCAAGATAAACTAATTAACACAGAACCGAATTATTTTTCTCTGCGTGTAAAATGTAATAGCATAGATGTCTTTATATTTCTGCAGGTTCTAAATGAGTACTACTCATTGCATAAACTATAAGTTAATATTCTAATTTTCAGGTTTAAAGTTTTCTCAGTACATAGTCATAATTTCTCTTTTGTCCTTATGCAGTCGTAGGCTGAATGCTGTGTGTGTGTGTGTGTGTGTGTGTGTGTGTGTGTGTGTTGGACATCATCTGGACTGGATCTCATCGTGGAAAATTAATATTCATCAGTTTCATATAAGTCTTTTTCGTTGGCTGAGCGATTTGCGAAGCCCATTACTCCACTGACCGCAAAAGCTTCATTTTGTTTGTGTGTCTGTTTGTTTGTCTGTATGCACGATAACTCTAGAAGAAATTAAGAAAGCGATCTGAGAATTTCAGGGTCGTTTTGTATTATACAAAGACAGATCGAGTTCGAAGATGAGCTTTTTAGCTCAAAAATTGACTTTAGAAAAAATCAAAAACCACAGGTCACAAAATGTATTTTTTATTAAATATCTTTTCATTTCTCTACCGGAGTTTTTCTTACCAAAATGGCCAAAACAGAAATATTTTTATTTTTTCAGAAATACACTTCTGTCGGAGAAGTATGCCGTCGGTTCAATTTTTTTTTCTAAGCATAAGAGTGGGTTTATTGTATGGTGTCACATCATTAATAAAACGGGTTAACTTCTATGAAAACACAAAAACAAAAAGAAAAACATTTATTTTGTCGTTCGAACACGTTCGGAGTAATGTAAGAGTATGCCTGGAAGTATATTTAAGTCCTTCTAGTAGTAGTCTTATTGTATTGTATTTATTTTGGTCGCAAAAATGAGAATTACATTTGCAAAAGTCAAAGATGGCGGGCAAAACAGGAACCCTTTAGGAAAATTTAGCTATGTTACAAAGTCCTCATAATTTTTTACGGCTCACTTTCAGCAAGAAAGACCTTAAGTTGTCTCTGAAATTTCTAGGTTTATCGATAGTTTGTTTAAGGCAACCTAGAAGACAATTAAAGAACTTGGCTCCCAAATGGAGAGGATGGCCTTTTTTTTATTTATTTTATTGAACAAGAGATTGTCCAAAGGGACTGGCCCTGTTGTGGACTATACAATTGATAGATGGGTGCGGTGAGCGATGCACGGCAACAAGTATTTAAACAATAGCACGGATAAAAACATATTAAAGAGTTAACAAAAATAAATTAATTTGAAAAAACATTGTGACTAGAGTCCAAGTAGACTGGTAGGATATCTCTGCAGAACAGGTCCAAGAAGTGAGCTTTTAGTTGCTTTTTGATTGTATCTCTTCTGTTGAGTTGCTTGATATGGATTGTAAGGCTATTGTAGATGTTCAGAGCTTGATAGTGAATGCTGTGGTTTCCATATTTAACTGATGATACTGGGGGGAGTGAGAGGAGATTGAGAGAGCGGGTATTTTTATTATGAATGGATCTATTAGTGGAGAGAGGGGTGGACATAGTTTTGATAGTTTTACCACATTATTTTTTGGCTTATCGACATGGTAGTTCATATTGCTCCTCGTCTGAGCATGGACAGCATTAACTTTTTTAGACTGTTCAGGGTGTTCTATTATATACAGAATGCATCTATAAATATATAGTGCATGTATTGTTAACAGATAATTTTCTTTGAAATATCCTCTACACGACGCGAGTGCCGGTAGATTCGATAAAATTCTTACTGCGTTTTTTTGTTCACTGAACAGTCTATTAATATTGCGTTTTGTAGCATATCCTCCTCACACGCTAATGCCATAGGAGAGCGCAGAGTGGACAAATGAGTAATATACTGATTGGAGAGTGTGATAATCAACAACTTGTGCAATTTGCCTAGTGGCAAAAACACTCTTCCTAGTTTTACTTATTAGGTCTTCTATGTGCGCTCCCCAAGACAATCGGTTATCTACCATAACTCCTAGAAATTTGGCACTTTCTTCCTTTGCAATACTGATATTTTTCACAGATAACTCAAGTTTACCTGAGGAACGTCTAAGGTTAAACATCATCACACAGGTCTTTTTCAAATTTACAATCAGATTCAAACTACTGCTGTATTTGGTGGCTCCCTGGAGAATTTTTAAAGTTTGAGTGGGGGACCTTCTAGTGAGGGGACCTTCTAGACGTTCCCCCGTAAATTTAACATGTTTACAAGTATCAACTATGATAATTAATACTACATTTCATATGCATCGAAATTCTATATTTGCTTTAAAAACTGTAGGTTGGCACCTTTGTGATCTTTCTTTATTCTTTTTACATAGCATTATTAAAAGGCGGAAATACACTCTCATCCAACAATTCAGGCGACTACTACTGCCTGTCGGTCGCGTTCAAAACATCATTTATGCTACTACTTTTTAGACGGCGGCCAAGTTGTCATTATTTAAACGTGACCACTGAATCGACACCAGGGCCAAATAATTGTTGGGTAGGGTTGTACGTACAAAGCAACAGGCGATCGAATCCGTTGGTCGAACTTTCCCGCGCAAATTTGACTAGCCGAAATTTCCCTGGCGCGACTCGGGGTGCTGCTCAGCTCGTCATTTTCATGGAAACGCCTGGATGCAAACTCATATTTCTCAAATTTCATCACGGAAAAAAAGAATTTGCTCTCACAACTAACGATTTAGTTAACATGGACATAACAAACAATTTTAGTTGCAGGAGCAAAGAATTTGCTCTGGGAATCAAAATTCTGCTGTCACAACTAACGCGTCGCTATGGTAACAAATGCGTTTGTTGTAAGAAAAAATCCTCGTTTAGTAACCACAACAGTTGCATTTGTTACCATAGCGACGCGCGGCGACGCGTTAGTTGTGGCAGCAGAATTTTGGTTCCCATAGCAATTTCTTTGTTCCTGCAACTAAAAATATTTGTTATGTCTATGTTAACAAAATCGTTAGTTGTGGGAGCAAATACTTTTTTTCCGTGATCAGACAAAATTGCATTAAACAT
>NW_026267767.1:18024-21428 GCF_000697945.3 Frankliniella occidentalis
AATAAATTTTATTTTCCCGCTTTTTCGAACAGTAACATGTTCTTTGAACCCTCTACTGCTCCTGTGTTTTTTTTTTTCGTACGGCTATGACGTAAAGTTGAGACTTGGTGAAGGAAAAAGGGAGGGCGTGCTCTTATATGAAATACCACAACTTTTTTAACAGTATAGAAGACAGACACCAATCAGTTTCATAAATTATGATGACGTGAGTGTTATCATTACTCTCCTATTGCTCGGACTTGGGTAATGTAAAGTAGGGCTGGACACAAGCGCATCCGGTAATTTGCGCGTGTCTAGTCCGGCCGATCCGGGAAAAGACAGACATAGTCGATCCACTCGGCGCTGTTTAGACCGTCCTCGACCTGCCACGAGATTATCGTATGGAGGGGTATCGGATCCGTTGTTGACTTAAATTTCGCAAGTATTTCTGAAATACACTACGATTTTCAGCCCACCCTCCTGCTTTGCAAAAGCTATCCAGCGGGCTTATGCAAACGACATCGTGTTTGCCTGTCTGTCTGTTCCCCTAGAAGGAGATGTGCTAGAGATTTGAAATTTTCAGGGTAACTTAAGGCTCACTCCTAGAGAACGAAACGCCCACTGCAAATTCTGGCAACCAGCCCTAAGGGGGTAATTCTCAGTACAGGATGTCATTTTGCTTTTCCAAAGAAAAAAATTAAAGGTGAACTTTATTTTCATTTTTGCTGCGAACGTTTCAAGGTTGACTCTTAAAATAAGTTTTGAGTATCAGCAGCGCATGATCTGTTTTCAGCCTTTTTTACCTAGAGGACTTGGTGACGGAATTTACTTATTACGGAAATTACGAGTGGCTATGAATGAATGTCTGCGCTAAGAGAGGCTAGTCTGGGTGATGCGTCCACTTCTACCTTCAAAGATATCAGATAGAAAATGTTTCTAAGGTACGGAAACGTTCCGGGAACAATTTGTTGAGATTTGGCACCAAGAAACGGAAATTACATGCTTTTACCAAACTTACTGTTTTTCAACTTTCGAAGCTTTTTTCTCGTATCTTAACGTAGCTTGGAAGCTGGCGATTGTTGGTTAGACATGGTAACTAATCAAACTTGTAAATCACACGATAAACGTCACACATATAGAGCTGGGGGGGGGGGGGAGCAAACGCTGCTATTACATCATCTAAACATCTAAGCGTGGCTCATGGTGGACATTTTCTGGCGGCACTTTCGGGATAGAAGAAATTTGAAATTCGAAGCCGTTCGTCCTGAATTAATCCGATACCTACAAGGAACACACACGTACTTTTGAGGCCCGAGGACAGACTCACGTAGTTCCGAGCTGCGATTTCAAACTCACGTACTTCTGGATCCCGAGGACAAACTCACGTAGTTCCTATCTTATAACCAAAAACTACGTCAGTCTTTCCAAAGGGGTCCAGCAGTACGTGAGTTTGAAATCGCAGCTCGGAACTACGTGAGTCTGTCCTCGGGTCCCAGAACTGCGTGTTTTTCTTGTAGGTATCGAATTGGTCAAGATGTGAACTGTAAATAACGCGATGGGTTTGCTTTAAACTCTTCCGGATTGAAATTAAAGGAGACCTAAAGTCTGGCTTTATGGTAATGGGACAGTGACGGAACTTACCGAGAGCACACATATGACCCACTGAGCCTTTGACTAGAGCTTGTTAATTCTAAAACTTGTTTGGATATTGAAGTCCGTGTTGCGTTCATTGAGGGAGAACGGGCACTCCTAGCTATTCAAGGGCAATTTTTAGAAGAGAAAGACACGGAATGTCATCCTGTGCTGGGAATGACCCAAGGCTGTGAATTAGGTAATCCAAGAACCCCCAAAAAGTTTAAAAAAGTGTATTTTTTTATGATCTCCTAAGGGGTAACTCGTGAAAGTAGAACCCTTTGGGCTAAAATTTCGTTTGAGTCTATCTGTAACCGTTGTGGCGCTGTTCTTTGACAAAAATTAGCCAAACATATCTCTAGTGAACATGAAGTCGGAGGAGGTCGAAAATCGCAAAGTAGAAAAGAAATTATCCCCCCTCACCCCGCCCCGCAAAAATAAGCAGAAGGGTGGGTTGTAGGGTAGAGGATACAGTGACTGACCCTTTAAAACGAAGTTATCACTCTTTCCGAAATAATCGGTACCTATATACCTCTAACCACTTCAGAACATGCTGAGTAAGGTGCACGGAAATAAAAGGATTTGCTGAGTCAGCTAATACATTGACTGGTATATGGACAGACAAGCACATACACTACTGTAACCATTATATTGTCTACTCTAATCAATCATTGGCTGTGCCAGTCAAAAATTAGCTGTAGGAGATTATCCCTTCCCTGAATTAATCGAGGTCTACCTTACTGATGCAGGCAAATCATTATTTCATACAACTTATCTTTGACTGGCACAGCCAATGATTGATTAGAGTCGAGGGGGCAATCACTTCGCGAAAATGCGTACACCTCAACTTTTCACTGCCCCACTTTCATTCACTGTTCTTAATTTACGCTTGACTTTTTAACCGTTTTACAACTTTCACTACATATCCTTGCCTGTATTCCCTCTCTTTGATTCATTTTTGATCTAATCAACGCACGATTAGTCACTTTTGTCCACATTTTCTTTCAGTTTTCGTCACTTTCAGTCAACTTTATGTCACTTTCACTTTAACTTTTATAGAAATGTGTACATCTAGTTTCTGTCGTGATCACCCCCTCGATTAGAGTGGACAATATAGTGGTTGCAGAAGTTTATGTGCTAGTCTGTCCATATACCAGTCAATACATTAGCTGACCCAGCGAATCTTTTTTTTTTCCGTGTGCAGTGAAAATCTAAGATCCTCAAAGCAATCGCATAATTTTGTACTTTAAGATATGCCAAGAAAAGATGCAAGGTCCGTTTTGACCTATTGATGGTCCTTCGACTCTCGGGAATGGACTAAATTTAGGTATACATGCTAAAAATGACCCTTTTTGGCCTCCAGCGGGCTTCCTAGGCATTTTCAAGGAAACGGCTATCTCATAAAAGTTGCGAAATGTACCTGGGAATACAGGTTAGAAGTCGCTACGCTGTGCGACAACAGCTTTAGTTTGGCCATTTGACTTTCATGTCGAAAAACAGCTGATTTTGGCCCCACAGAAATTTGGTAATAATGATGTCAACTCGTCTTGTCAACATTCATTTGACTAGGCTACAGGCGGTGCCGGAAGTGGAGCTGTTCGACCAGCAACATCGGAAATGTCTTCATATACAAATGTGTTTGAAGCAAAAGTGGATAAGAAAGTCATCGTTAAGCGGCTAAACAGAGAATACGACTTTCTTTGGACACAAGTGCCTCATTAAAATGGACTGTATCCAAAGGAAACGGCATACGACAAAATTATAAGACAGAAATGTGAATGTATATTATGCAA
>NW_026267767.1:21508-31499 GCF_000697945.3 Frankliniella occidentalis
TAATATTGGAAAATAAATCATTTTCCAATATGTCTCATAATTTTGTCATATGCCGTTTCCTTTGGATACATTCCGTCACCACCTGTGTAGTCCAAAGAACGTCATATTCTCTGTTTGGCCACTTAGATGACTTTCTTAACCATTTTAACCTTTGCATCCGGAGACACTTCCGATGCTGCGAACGGCTCCACTCCCGGCACCGCCTTTAGCCTAGTAGAAGCATTTCGACAGGACGAGTCGACTTCATCCTTATGAAATTTCTGTGGGGCCAATCTAGTTTCAGGCATGGCCGCAAAACGCGTTTTAGGCGAAAATCAGATGTTTTTCGACACGAATGGCTAAAAAGCCAAGCTACGATGTCGCACAGCGAAGCAACTTCTAGGCTTTATTCCCAAGTTCATTCCGCTACTTTTACGAGATAGCCGTTTCCTAAAAAATTCCTAGGAGGCCCGCTGGAAGCCCAAAAGGTTCAGTTTTTGCTTAAAGACCTAACTCTCGGCCCTTCCCGAGGGTCGAAGGGCTACCAATAGGTCAAAACGGACGTTGGTTGTACCCTTTCTTGGCATATCTTAAAGTACACAATTATGCGCACTGTGAGAAAAAACAACGGAAAATCAACGGACAACAGCGGCAATTATTTTCCGGACTTGTCCGTACCCTAAATTTAGTTGTACGGTCGAAGCAAAACGGTTGTTCCGGGTTGTTCCGTACCTTATTTCTGGGGTGCGGAGCAACCGTATCACGTATCTAACGGAGGTAAGCGGCAATTATTTTCCGGACGCGTCCGTACCCTACATTTTGTTACATGGTCCAACTCAAACGGTTCTTCCGTACCGTTTTACTGAAGCATGCTATAACGGAAGGTCCGTTGGCAGTCCCGAAGAATCAGATGTTTTTTTTACTGTGCGATTGCTTAAAGGATCCCAGATTTTCACTCCACCTTACTGAGAAGAACCTTTACGCGAAGCCCTCCGGGATAGCACCGTCGGGTCTTCCTGGGGAAGCTCCCAGATGTTAGGTCTTTGTTAATACATGCTGGGAAGAACCGCGCTGTTACGCCCGTAGCAGCACATCGGCGGGTCGACCTACGGAGGTACGCGAATGATGTTCTTTCTGAGGACATTCTCAGTAACACCTCAGCAGGACATTGCTCGGTGCTGCAGCTGCACCGTTGGTATGTCTTGAGGAGCAAAGTCTCTGTACATCCAGCCAGAGGTACCTCCAAATTAGATCCCGGCCAGGATATCAATCAGGACGTGTGTTGCCCAGCACATTCTGAAACACGCCTTGGTATGTCCTTTTGGGATGTACCTGTAGCACGTGTGAGGGATTCGCATGGGACCATCCCAAATGCCTCCCGAAAGTACATGGGAGCTGCTGTTTTGAATGGGTGGTGGGCGCACTTTCCAGGAAGATGCCCATTAGCGTGTCCCGTTTTTAGCCCGCCCTTCTGCTTTGAAAAAGCTATCCAGCGGGCTTATGCAAACGACCTCGTGTCTGTCTGTCTGTGTGTCTGTCTGCCTGTTCCACTAGAAGGAGATGTGCTAGAGACTTCAAATTTTCAGGGTATCTTTAGGTTCACTCCTAGAATACGAAACGCCTACGGCAAATCCTGGCAACCAACCCTAAGGCGCTGCAAGGGGGTATCAAAGAAAAGGGGGTAGGTCAAAAAAGCCAGAAAAAAATATTTTTTTTAAGAGCTCCTATGGGGTAACTCGTGATAGTAGAGTCCCACGACCGAAAATTTCGTCCGTTTTGCTCTATCTTTTACCGTTTGGGCGCTAGAGGGAGTTTCTCTCACAAAAGTGGCCCAAAAATAAATTTATTTAATTCCGAAAATATTGAATGGTCTCCTAAGGGGTAACTTGTAAAAGTAGAGCCCTCTGGGCAACAATTTCGTCCGTTTGGCTCTATCTTTAACCGTTTAGGCGCTAGAGGGTCTTGTTTGACGAAAATAAGTTAAAAATTGATAGTGAACAATTAGATGTAAAAGAAGGCCCAGAACCGCAAAAAAAAGGGAAGAAACTCCCTACCCCCACCCCAAAAAACGTTTTCTAAGCAGAAGGGTGGGTTGTAGTCGCGGTGTTTCACCGTTACATCCCTTTCTCGTGTCTACGGGGCAAATTTTTGGATTCTTTATCGAAAATAAAGATTTACGTGTCTTAAATTATACACTGATTGTATGTGCCTGTATACAATTTTAAATGCAAGAGATGCAAAGATGCTCTGACATGAGTCGCTTTATATACGGCACGTGTATTGTGTATACATTGTATTCAATTTTATAACAAGCTAGGCCCGCCCTTACTCCAAACCAAGTTGCCAGCTCCGCTTCGCTCCACCGGCAACTCGGTTCGGCAGGGAGCGGCCCCAGCTTGGCCTGCCGGCCCGTCCCTTCTGATTTTTAGCCCGCTCTTTTGCTTAAAAGCTACATAAGCGGGCTTATGCCATCGCCTCTGTGTTCGTCTGTCTGTCTGTCTGTCCATTTCCCAAGAAGGACGTGGGCTAGAGTTTTGAAATTTTCAGGGTATTATTGTTGTCACTTCTGGTCAACAAAACGATTGGTGCAAATCCTGGCAACCACACCTGAGTGAGTCTGAGGTGGTAACAAAGAAATAGGGGTTGGTCCAAGAAGTGGAAAAAAATTAATTTTCATGGTCTTTTGAGGGGTAACTCGTGAAAGTATACCCCTTTGAACGAAAATTTCGTCCTTTGGCTCTATCTCTCACCGTTTAGGCGCTAAAGCGAGTTTCTCTCACGAAAGTGGCCCAAAAATAAATATATAAATTTTAGAAAATATTTTATGGTCTCCTAAGGGATAACTTGAGAAATTAGAGCCCTGTGGGCTAAAATTTTGTCCGTTTGGCTCTATCTCTCGGCGTTTACGCGCTAGAGGGAGTTTTACCCACAAAAGTGGCTTAAAAATAAGTATATTAATTTTAGAAAACAGTTTTTTAGTTGGTTCAAAATTTTCTTCTAAGCAGAAGAGTAGGCTTATTTAATGGTGGGACATCATTAATAAAACGTGTACACTTCCATGCAAACAAGCAAAAGAAAAACAAAACAAAAAAACATTTATTTGCACTATAAAAAAAATAAGTGCGATTTTGCAAGCCCTGGGCTTGGCAACCGACAAAACCAAACCGGGGTAGGCAAAATCCCCAACCCATAGGGTGTGCGGATTTACCGGCCCACGGGGCTTGCTAATTGACCTGCCCACTGGGCAGGGTAAACGAATCCACACGCCCAACTAGTGCATTTCACACCTTGGGCGTGCGGAGTTCACGCGCTTGCCCACGGGCGTGGGATTTCGCAAGATGGGCAGGTGAAGATGGGTTGTCAAGCCCATGGGCAGGGAAAACGAAAAACCCTGGGCAAAGAAATTTCTTAAGCCGGATTTTCCCGTTCCGGACTTCTCACTCCTTCCCACCGAACGTTCACTTGTAACAGATTATTAACGAACATTAAATCTTGTTCTTTTACCTTTGCTGTTACCTGGACTCGAACCTCGGACCTCTGGGTTGCTGCGCCGCATCCTTGACCACTAGGCTACGGTGAACTCACGCGGGTAGGTGCGTCAGCAACCCATGTTGTTCCTAAGCTCGAGCCGCGGCCCTCTTCACTTTGAAGTAATAAGTCCTGACTAAAATCTATTGTCTAGTTAATGCTCCGTTTCTTATTGACTGTGCAGAGGCACATGTCATCTTTAAAATACTAGAATCAAGAAAAAATTGAAGTTTTTTTCCCCGGCGTGGGCATGCAATGGCCCTCCACTTGCCCACCGGTGGTAAATTTACCAAGCTGTCGGTGGAAATTGCGATGTGCGGGTGCGTGAATTTACAACTCCTGGGCAGGTAGAGGAGAATCACATGCCCACTGTGCAAATTTCGAGAGTGGGTTGTTAAATCCACAAGTTTGGGTACGGAAATAAGCACACCCGCTGGGCGTGCATATCGACAATGCATGCCCACTGGGTCATCAAATCATCTTTGCAAGGCCGGTGGGCAAAGTAGCAAGTCCACTGGGCGGGTAAAATCCCACTAATTTTTTATAGTGTGTTGTTCGAACACGTTCGGAATCATTCAGAGTATTACTGGAAGTACATTTAACTTCTTCTAGGGCTAGTCTTTTGTATCTTTTCATAGGTGTGTTATTTCATTCATTAGCTAACATCAATAACTAAGAAGGGATTTGGCATAACTTGCATGTATTCTACAAACTGCGACACATACAGCCAAAGATGTCCAGCGCACGAAAAGAATATTTCGTTTGTTGAGTTTTGATTACGAAGTAGACAGAAAAGGTACCTGGCAAAAAGATGGTCCAAAGCGAGCCGTCACTCCAACGGGCCGAAGGCCCGTTTTCGGTTAGAAGATGTATTACACCATGAAAATTCAGAAAAAAAAGGCCCGTCCCAAACGCCGCCGGCAGGCCAAGCTGGGCCCGCTCCCTGCCGAACCGAGTTGCCGGTGGAGCGAAGCGGAGCTGGCAACTTGGTTTGGTGGAAGAGCCGGCCCAGCTTGTTCATTGTGTAATACATCTCCTATCAGAAAACGGGCCTTCGGCCCGCTTGAGTGACGGCTTGCTTTGAACCATCTTTTTGCTGTCTACTTCGTAGCCAAAACTCAACAAACGAAGCATTCTTTTCATACGCTGAACATCTTTGGCTGTGTGCCGCAGTTTGAAGAATACATGCAAGTTATGAAAAATTCCTTCTTTGTTATTGATGTTAGCTTACGGATCCAATAACACGCCTATGAAAAGATGTATTAGACTAGACCCAGAAGAAGTTTGATATACGTCCAGGCATACTCTGAATGACTCCGAACGTGTCCGAACAACGAAATAAATGTTTGTTTTTCTTTTTCTTTTTTAGCATGGGAGTGTACACAATTTATTAGTGATGAGCCACCATAAAATAAGCCCACTCTTCTGCTTAGAAGAAAATTCTTAAACGACGGCATACTTCTCAGACAAAAGTGTACTCCTGAAAAAAAAATAAAAACATTTCTGTTTTGGCCATTTAAGTACACGGGAAAAAAAGATTCGCTGAGTCAGCTAATATATTGACTGGTATTTGGACAGACAAGCACATAAACTTCTGTAACCACTATATTGTCTACTCTAATCAATCATTGGCTGTACCAGTCAATGATTAGTTGTATGAAATAATGGTTTGCCCTCATCAGTAAGGTAGACTAGAGTAGACCAAGAAAAACTTTTTGTGAAAATGTTGAAGTTTACATTGCCCATCTCGTGCCAATCCATAAAAAACGCTCTCAAAAAAAATTTCAGCCAGATCGGACAATATTTGACCCTCCCGAAGTGGGTTCAAAGTTAACATTAGTTTCTTATGGGTCATCGGGCCAAAACGTTACTTATTTGGCCTGTGGCTCAAACTATCAATCGTAGACAAAGGCCGTTATCAAAAACGTGATCTACGCTAAAAACCGAGTCAGACGACATGCCGCTTGTCAAAATCCCTCATCTCGTTTAGATTTTAAAATTCGATAAAACAACTAAAAGTAACACATTTTAACGAAAAAACGATAATTTTTTTTACTGAACGCGGGGACGGATTTTGACAAGCGGCATGTCGTCTGACTCGGTTTTAAGCGTTGATCACGTTTTTGATAACGGCCTTTGTCTACGATTGATAGTTTGAGCCACAGGCCAAATGTGTAACGTTTTGGCCCGCTGACGCACAAGAAACTAATGTTACCTTTGCACCCACTTCGGGAGGGTCAAATATTGTCCGATCTGGCTGAAATTTTTTTTGAGAGCGTTTTTTATGGATTGGCACGAGATGGACAATGTGAACTTCAACATTTTAACAAAAAGTTTTTCTTGGTCTACTCTAAAGGTAGACCTCGACTGATTTAGGGAAGGGATAAGCTCTTACAGCTAATTTTTGACTGGCACAGCCAATGATTGATTAGAGTAGACAATATAGTGGTTACAGAAGTTTATGTGCTTGTCTGTCCAGATACCAGTCAATATATTAGCTGACTCAGAGAATCTTTTTTTTCCGTGTAAGAAAAACTCCCTTTCGTAAATAAACAGTGGAAGCCAGACGGTCGACATTATAGACTGCCATACGTGCGTGCCGCCAGCATAGCGAACAATAAATTGCACTATATTTTTCAAAACCTGTCCTTAGAGTACGCAAGCATGAAATGCTGTCATGCGTACCACACAGGGGCAGCCGAAATGTTCTTTCTTTTTTCAATGATCTAATTTTCTTCAAAACTTCGAACGCATTGTATTGCCTGTTTATGGAGAATGTCTTGGTATTTCCAGGTATCTTTCTTCAGAAAACGTTAAAATTCTGTCCTCGCACAATAAACGCGGTGAACCCGCAGTCAGCGAGCTACCCCCTCGACAGCAGATTATTACTACCGCTCGAGAAAAGCGCTCCAATAATTTTCTGATTTGCAGGTGATTCTGGTTGCTAGTATGGCATCTATTGGGGAACTGGTGAACAGATACCAGAAAATACCGAGATTGCCTCCATGAACAGGCAATTCAATGCGTTCGGAGTTTTGAAGGAAATTAGATCATCACACAAAAGGAGCATTTTGGCTGCCCCTGTATGGTAGGCATGCCAGGATTACAAGCTGGCGTACTCTTCGGACATGTTTTAGTAAATGAAGCGATGGAGATCTTTCGTTCGATATGATGGGAGCACGTAAAGCACGAGAATGATCGAGAAAACGCGTTTTGGGGCGTGTTTAGTACGCGTGAGCCCCTTTCACGCCTATTCTGTTCACCCTTGGTGACAACCCACTCATCAAAAGAACCGATTAGAGATGTAAACAACGAAAATCGGCCGATTTTTAATCATTAAAGAATCCAAAAAGCTTGGCTGCGGTAAAACATTCGGACTTTTTATAACAAGCGGGACACCCTATTGCCAGGGGCGTCGCAGCGTAACAGTGTTTTGTGCGAGATATCGCAAAGCAGTTTACGTGAAACATTTGGCGTACGTAAATTACCTGAAATGGTTTCTAGCTCTTCAATGAGTAGCGGGTTTTGTTCACAGTGATGCCCAATCCTCGGAAGATGCATACTACAGCAGGTTCGGGTAGCAACGCAAAGTCTACCAAATCACGTGTAGGGCCTACAAAAACATTTCTGTATGACGGTGAAAATGGAGCACTTGCAAGACACCTTCAAACATGGATCATTAGTTTTGGAGGCGAGTATTCGCTCTGGCAATCAAGATATTTAAAGTTCATGCACGCTTGGATAAATTCGCAGGTACGTATGTGTAATCACGAACAGGCGACGGCTGATGTGATTTAATTGGCTGAGCCCCGACACGAAAAATTTTGATGGCTTTCAGTGCGCTCTTGGTACGTCGCAGCGAACCTTGCGCGCCGTTGCACGCCGTTGCACGCACTACCCGCGGTCGTCATGCTGGGGTTCGCTTCTGATACGTCAGGGTGCGCAAAGGTTTCACTTTGCGCACATGACGAACAAGAAGCGGACCTGGTCTGGGTTTAGCCTTAGGTTCGCTTTTAGTACGCCAGGGCGGTCGGTATCGGTGAAGCAAATCGGCGGCAGCTGGCTAGATGCTTCATATCGCCTAAATGTCCAATATTCGACTTGGATAACAAATCATCGTTATTGAATTTAAAATCCCCGGTTTATAAAACTAAATAGTGCGCTTTTCAAAGAAAAATATTTTTGAATTTTTTTTTCTCGTTTTTCTACTTCTTTTGGTGCCCCTTTCAAGGCTGATTACAAGCTTACAATTTAATTTCAATTAATTACAAGATGAAATACCTTACCGGACGGGAGTTGAACCTCAGACCTCTGGACTGCGACTCCATGACGTTGACTGCTCGACCATTCGGACGTGATGGGAGAGGAGGTCCAGTTCTATCTGGTCATTCCAAAGGCGCGCGCCAGGCACAGGCGGGCCTCGAGCGAACCTTGCGCGAACTACCCGCTGGCCCTAATCCTGGGCTATGCCGGCCGGGGCTACCCAACCGCGCCCAGATGTTCTGGCGATGGGTTTTTCACTTCCGCGCCTCGCCCTTCTGTTTCCCACACTACTGAAGCATTTTACCAGCTTGGCAGTGCTCGGCACATAAACTAGATGTGATATTTGTGCAAACCTAATAATAGTACTATGATAGCCGTACTTATAACTCTGCACGCTTCTGTCAGTCGTATATTGGTTGCGGTTAGTCGCATGGAATGTGCTGAGGTGTTCGTCAAAAGGCAAAACTTAAGCGAACTCGCGCAAGTGGTGTGCCGTAGCGATCCAAAAGCGACCATGAGTCGTCGACTGAGTGGAAAGAGCGAATCAAAAGCGTACTGAGGGGACAAGAGGGTGCGCGGGAGCGAACCTAAGGCGCACCAGCCTAGATGAGCCCAGAGAAAGGAGCGTACCACAGCAAACCAAACGCCAATCTAGGGCGTACCTGCACAACAACTTGCGAACCGGGCGCGCACCAGAAGCGTACAATTTATTTCGCGTCGAGCGATTAGCAAAGCCTATCGTAGAGGGGCACCAACTCTGAAATTTTGTGCACTGTGAATCGGCTCTAATAGTGAATACTATTGAATAGACACTGAATATCGCCTCAACATTGAAGGTAATAATTTCCTCCTGAACCGTGAATACTGGTAGTTACTACCCCCTCGGCCTATTGCTTCACGGACCGAAAAAGTGTATTCTATTTTTTTTATCCGTTGGTGTGTCTGTCTGTTTGCACGATAACTCGAGAAGGAATTAAGTGAGCGATCTAGGAATTTTTTGGTTGTTTTCAGGGGTCCGTAACTTATCGCATTAGCGTTATGCGTTAGTTATATAAATTAACGAGTAACGCATTAGTGTTATGCGTTAGTTATATAACGTAACGTCTAACAATTTGCAATAAAAGTTAAAGTTATGGGTCGTCAAAAATTATTCTGATGCTAGTTGGAGCTTGTTCCGGCATTTTGAGTCTAACTCTTAACGTTTCATGGTATGGTCACAAGTGATGAGTTATAACTCTTAACGTTTCATTGTATGGTCACAAGTTATAAGTTATAACTTTAACGGATAACGTACCGCTAAAGGGGAGTTTCATGTTAAGTTACGGACCCCTGGTTGTTTTGTATCATGAAAAGGCAGGTCGAATTTAAAGATAAGCTCTCTGAAAAATGGCTTAAAAAAGCTTACACGACAACTCACCCACTCCAATTTTGAACCCGCGTCCATTCACCCTCAGAAAATTTGGATCCAGTCAATTCACCAACAGGGTGTGCAAACTTAACATAACTTAACATTAACGAAAGTTCGGAAACTAACGGAAATTACTTATTTCTTTTCGGGTAGTTGAAATATTTCGTCCAAAATTCGAATGATTTTCGAGTTAACGTTGAAAACGATAACTCGGAATTAAGTATAAATTATTTAACGTTAGTTGGAGTAACAAAGATTAAAAATAACGTTATAAATTATAACTTTTCGTAAACGTTTTTTAAATAACATTATCTCTCATAACATTCTTTGATACCTAAATAACGTTAAATATGAATCCAACCAAACGGGTGCCTCTGCACATCTACGTTCGGCGGATATAGGAAACTGGAGTTTTCAGTGCCACAAGTGTGTTGCGGTGTCAGGAACAGAGTAAATCTTGGTCCGAAAGGCTGAAGCCCAACCCAGACCCAGCCGGTGGAACATCGTCAACGCACTTGAGAGCTTTACCGTTCAGTGGACTCGCGCGTATTTGATGGGGCGATTGGTCTACCAGGCCAAACCCCGGTTTGCAATCAACTTGAGAGATATGGCTGAGTTAGTTCGAGCTGGCCACCGCGAGAGTGCGTGCCACCGCCGTCGAACAGGCACGACGGTGGCACGAACTCTCGCGGGGGCCGGCTCAAACTAACTAACACTGCCATATCTCTCGAGTTGATATGCAACCGCGACAAGGTGTAGTAGACCCAACGTCACAGAGCGTACGCGCGTCGCGCACGTGTCACACGGACCAGT
>NW_026267767.1:31724-34452 GCF_000697945.3 Frankliniella occidentalis
AGCCAATTACTCCAGTGATGATCGAAAAGTTTCGTGTCTGTCTGTCTGTACGCACAATAACTCGAGAACGGTTTGAGCTACGTACCTGAAATTTTTAGTGTATCGGTAACTCGCCAAAGTAGAGTCTTCGGGCAAAAATTTCGTCTGTTTTGCTCTATATCTAACCGTTTACTCGCTAGAGGGTCTTTTTTGACGAAAAAAAGCCCAAAATTGCTGTCGTGAATAATTGGCTGAGCGATAGCGAACCCTATTACTCCAGTGATGAAAAAGTTTCGTGTCTGTCTGTGTGTCTGTCTGTAAACACGATAACTCGAGAACGGGTTGAGCTAGGTACCTGAAATTTTTAGCGTAGCTTTGATACATAAATAGCAAGAACGGTATTGATTTTGAGCCCTCTAGCTTGAAAATTGACCTGTCAAAAAAATCAAAAACGGGAAAAACGTTAATATTCAGATTTGTGATAAATGGTAAGGTTGGTAACTCCAACATTAACATTTATAAAAACAATAAAATTAAGTTAAGTTAGCACACCCTGTTCACCAAGGGAAATTTCGAAGTCATTTATTCACCCGCACTAGCTAACACTCGGTCTCGGTGTTCATATTTTAGAGCTCCAACCTTACCGCAGGGTATCAACGTTTTCGTTATTTTGTAAATATAGTTTTAAAACAATTAATGCGGATAGATTTTCCATTTCTTTTATGAAATTGGTTTTAAGTGCTTTGGGATTTAACTATGACTCTCAATTTATGTAAGATAATTATAGTTAGGTTAAACGTCATGCTTCTTATTTGACTAAGACGGTAGCTAGTCAGTCATTTTCATGTATACAACGAAATAGTAGAAAAACTACGCGAGGACAAGGAAGTTTATGACAAAACTTTGTTGAAAATGCTTTGTTTCGCGTTGTCTTACAGCGAAGTAAACTTCTTCAGTGGAAGCTGTTCCAAGCTTCTGAAGGACGAAATGACAGGGTGCGAGTTGTCGTAGGTACGAAAACGGCCGGGGTGGGGTGAGTTGCCCTCACTGTAAACTGGTTGGCGTCTTTTAACGCCAAAATATTGGCGTTCTCTGACGAACGCCAAATATTGGCGTTCAAAGAGGCCAAATGCCCGAAGAACGCCAATATTTGGCGTTCAAAGACGCCAATAGTTAGCGTTCTCAGAAGAAGAACGCCAATATTTGGCGTTCTTTGGAGGACGCCAATATTTTGGCGTTAAAAGACGCCAACCAGTTTACAGTGCTGTTACCAAAAAAAAACAAAACAATAAAAACAAAAACAAAAAAAAACACACATCGGACATCGACCGGAAATCGACGAAGAATCGACGGGGAAGTACCAATGTTGCCTCAAC
Source organism: Frankliniella occidentalis (assembly GCF_000697945.3). NCBI lineage: Eukaryota > Metazoa > Arthropoda > Insecta > Thysanoptera > Thripidae > Frankliniella > Frankliniella occidentalis. The sequence continues at coordinate 33,080 of NW_026267767.1, forward strand.
GCAACGTAACCACTTGTTACGCGTTGGTCAACGCACGAGCGCCATCATGCATTTTGGAGAAATGCATGCTTTGAACGCAGAATTTAAGCTAAATCCACGCGGGACGTGAGCCGTCGATTCAACGTCGACTCGACACAACTCCAAAAGTCCTGGTTAGCTGACATACACAAGTATGCAAGTTTGCAAATTCTAATAATAAGATAACCATACCGTTGCACACAGGATTAATGTAGCAGGAACAGTTCAGTCGAAAAATCGTCGATTATTACGACTTTACGAGGTGTTACTCCTACATACTACTTTTCGACTCATCGACGACGATTCAACGTCGATTCGACCATCAATTTGTCACTGGGAGGCCTACACTGTCAAAAATACTGTACCAAAGTCCAGCAAAAGGACGGTATGTTTGTAGTGATGCGGTACTTGATCGTTGTGCTTTCTTGCTGTACTGCCCATAAGACTCCATGTTAGGGGATAATGTACTTTGTACCTCAGAATACTGTATCTTACTCTACAATGCGATCAGGCAAGGCCTTGACCAGTTCGTGCTATGTTTTTCTTTGTGACAGTGTACGTAGATGTATGCCAGGCGCGTCGCAGCGTATAAAAGCGTTTCGTGAGCTATCGCGAAGACCGTTACGCGAGACGTGGTCTGGCGTACATCTACCTAGTATTGAATAGTTACCTAACCAGAGACCATAAAATATCGGAGAAAAAACATTTAAAGGTTTATGGGTGATTTCCGTGTGGAAATCGCCCTCTTGCATCTAAACGGTTAGAGATAGAGGCAAATAGACGAAATTTTGTCTGAAAATCTCTATTTTGACGAACTCTATGAAGTTACTAGGTAGATGTACGCCAGACCACGTCTCGCGTCACAGGCTTCGCGATATCTCACGAAACACTGATACGCTGCGACGCGCCTGGCATACATCTACCTAGGCCTGCGGCGCTGGCACCCAGTCGAGTAGTGCAAAAGTGTACTCAAAGCTACGGGCCTCCGGCCCGTCAACGACCCGTCACTTTGACTAAGCATGCAGGGTTGTACATTTTTTCGCTTATTTTCGTCAAAAACACCCTCTAGCGCCTTAACGGTTAGAGATAGAGCCAAACGGATGAAATCTTGGCCCACAAAGCTCTACTTTGATGAGTTACCCCTTAGAAAACATTTGAAAAATATTTTTTAAAAACGTCATTTTGGGGACCTATGGTTTTCGATTTTTTTAAAATCCAATTTTTGAGCTAGAATGCTCTTCTTCGGACTCGATCTGTCTTTTTATGATACAAGACGACCCTGAAAATCCCAGGTCGCTAGCTCAATTCGTTCTCGAGTTATCGTGCGTACAGACAAACACACAGACAGACAGACA
>NW_026267767.1:34502-35027 GCF_000697945.3 Frankliniella occidentalis
CGTGCGTACAGACAAACACACAGACAGACAGACAAACGGACGCGAAACTTTTTGATCATCAGTGGAGTAATAGGCTTCGCTAATCGCTCAGCCAAAAAATTTTTCCCCCAAAATTTTTTGGGGTTCTTTGTTGGCTGAGCGATAGCGAAGCCTACTAGGTAGATGTACGCCAGACCACGTCTCGCGTAACAGGCTTCGCGATATCTCACGAAACACTGTTACGCGTTAAAATCCATTTTTTGAGCTAGAATGCTCTTCTTCGAACTCGATCTGTCTTTTTATGACACAAAACTACCCTGAAAATCCCAGGTCGCTAGCTCAATTCGTTCTCGAGTTATCGTGCGCACAGACAGACAGACACACAGACACACAGACAGACAGACGCGAAACTTTTTGATCATCACTGGAGTAATAGGCTTCGCTATCGCTCAGCCAATTACTCCAGTGATGATCGAAAAGTTTCGTGTCTGTCTGTCTGTACGCACAATAACTCGAGAACGGTTTGAGCTACGTACCTGAAATTTT
>NW_026267767.1:35077-35648 GCF_000697945.3 Frankliniella occidentalis
TTTTTTACATCTTTCTCAGACGTAACTCGTCAAAGAAGAGCCCTTAGGGCCAAAATTGTGTCCGTTTGGCTCTATCTCTTACCGTTTAGTCGCCAGAGGGCGACATTCACACGAAAATGACCCCAAACCATTTTAATGTTGTTTCTCAGATATTTGACAGTCTCTGGTGGGGCAACTCGTCAAAATAAAATCCTGGGGGTAAAATTCGTGTCTTTTGGAGCCAAAGGCCTATCTACGACTCTGCCTTTTGTCCGACTCGGGTGTCAGCGCCGCAGCGCCGCAGGCCTAGGTAATAGGGTGTTCCAGGCTATCTAAAACGGAAGTGAAAAAGAACAAACTCACTAAATTAATCTGTTTCCGTCCGCCCAGTATGAGAAACTACCATGGCAATTAGGTCCGATCCTAACCTCTCAAATATGGAGGGGAGCTTGAAACTGATCTGACATTTGCTCACACCTGAAAGGCCTCGGAGGCATGTGATAAGCTCGACCAATCAGAGCCATTACGGAAACAGAAATGTCAGTGAGTTTGTTCTTTTCCTACTTCCGTTTTAAATTGCCTGGAACACCCT
>NW_026267767.1:35698-36052 GCF_000697945.3 Frankliniella occidentalis
CCCCCCCCAACCACACTCCGAATCCGAAGTGAGAGAGAAGAAAACCTGCATCCTAATGAAATACATAACTGTTTATCAGTACTTTTATCCAACGCAGGATCTTACCGAAATTGTGCTGTAACACACCATTAAACTTAACCCCCCCACGCCGTCTGTAGTGTACTTCGCTACTTACTTATTCCGATTCGAGAATTGCCGCTTATGGGCGCTGATAAATGTTAATTTTTTTTGAGTTAATAGACCATTTTAGTCGCGGTGGCAAGAAGAAGAAAAGAATAACCGAAACAGGAAACAGTTGGGCGAGGGGTAAAGAGGGACGGAGGGTGGGGGGCGATTAGAAGGCAGTGCTTTTCC
>NW_026267767.1:36857-39467 GCF_000697945.3 Frankliniella occidentalis
CCACGATACAGCACACTAGGAACCAATAGGAAAAATTCCTAGGCCACTCTGACCCTTAAAATTAGTTGCAAACAATATTTTAATATTTTATTATTTCTTAAATACTATGTTTAAATACTAATTAAATATTAAAATATTGTTAAAAACTGTTTTGCAAGGCCTAAAGTGTCTAGAAATTTTCCATCCTGCTTCCGATAATTGTTCCGTTTCTCTGGCTTTTGCTCTTAACATGAGTGTTAAAAATGTTAGTTGCGGTCTGTCTAGTAGACTTTCGGCTACAAGAATTAGTGGCAGTGTTCTCTATGCAGTAGGACTTGGTTGGAAGCGTTACAATGTCGTACTTTTAAAAGGGCTTAACACATCCAAAAGTTTAACAAAAAATGCTACTGCGTTTCTTCTGGGTACATCAAGTGCCGGGCAGTAGTTTTTAGCCCGCCCTTCTGCTTTTAAAAAAGCATTAAGGCGGGCTTATGCAACCGCTCTCGTGTCCGTCCGTCCGTCTGTCGTCCGTGTAAGAGGAAGGAGATGAGCTAGAGATCTACGAATTTCAGGGTATTTTAGGGGTCACTCCTGGACAACGAAACGCCTGGTGCAAATCCTCGCAACCACCCCTAACCACCCCCGCAACCACCCCCGCTGGAAGTTAGTTTACTCAACTATGCAAAGTGATTTACCGGTCACATTATTTATTTGGTTATGTTTTTCAGTAAATCGCAAGACTGAAATGGTCGGGCCGCAGGCCTGACCATCGCCGCCGGCAGGCCAAGCAGGCCCAGCCCCTGCCGAACGGAGTTGCCGGCGCAGCGAAGTGGAGCTGGCAACTGCGTTTGGCGGAAGGGTGGGCCTGCTTGTTTCAAAAGCACACAGTGCAACGCGACACAAATGCAAAGGACTGTGTATAGGGCACCCTCTAGAGCGCGGAGCGGAACTAAGAAGAACAAAAGCGGATACAGAGAGCGGTGGTGGGGGCGAGCGCGCGGAGGAGTGGCGGGCGGGCGGGGAGGCTCCCCTACCACCCACCGCTCCCGGTATGGTGGTATTGAACTATGTGATTAAAAAAATACTCTATTAATCTTTTGCTTGATTTCTACTTAGTTTAAAAACACTAGTTCCTCCTGAATATACACATCCTAGTAAAGTATTTACCGCAGTCTTCGTACTCCTTGCTTCTGAAACTACTCAGATAATAAATTATTGACTGCAAGAGCAATTCACTAAAATGTAATGACATACGAAGATGTGACGTCCAATCTAGGAGCACACTGAGAAGCTCCCAGACGGGACGCACCGAGGAGCAGACCGCCAGCTCGACTTGGGGATTTACCTGGATGATACGTCCTGTTTGAGGACATGCTGAGTAGCCCCTCAGCGGGACGTCCCTCTGAGCTGGACCGCCGGTATGTCCCGGGGAGCAGCTTCACGATACGTTCAGTCAAAAGTACCTCCCAATTAGATCCCGGCCAGGATGTCAGTGTAGAGGTGCTGATCAGCACATCCTGATACGCTCCGTTGCACGTGCTTTTGGGATGTCCGAGTAGCACGTATGGGATGATCCCCAATCCCTCCCGCAAGTAAATGGGAGCTGCTTTGTTGACTGAGTACAGATATTTCTACGCGCTTATTCCGTTGAATTATTTATTGGAACGTATTCTCCTACATTGCATCCGAATATTCAAATCTTAACTCTGTTCATCATTGTCAAAGTGATTTGTAAAATAGGGAATCAATATAAAATTATAGGTAAGAAAGCGGAGCTCATTCTTGTAAATTTATAGTTTGTCTTAAACTTGGGCATGAAACAAGATAAGCGGCTCCTGGTCCTGGATTGGGTAGGTCAATTCTTCACAAATCATTCGGCATATTGTCAGCATACAACAATGCGTATTGTTTTAGTCTAACATTTTCATGAATCTATATTATGTTTGTTGGTATTTTAAATGAGAACATACGTAGTTTGTACTCTCATTTTAAGTTATAATGGGCATGTGGTTCTGTAACATTTGTTCGTCACCCGTATTGGGAAACTTCTGGAGGGGCCCCTGTCTGAGGGGTCCCCTCTGAATATTTTATTATTGGTCATTGGGCGCGCGCCGTAAGAGCGAACTGTCACAAGCGCGACCCGTCGTAAGCGCGAATGCGGCAAGCGCGACCCGGCGCAAGCGCGAACGCCGCAAGAGCGAACGACCGCAAGCGCGAAGTGTCAGAAGCGCGAACCGCCACAAGAGCGAACCTCGCGAGGCGCAGCTTACGCGCAAGCGGCTTGCCACGGCTAGACGGGCGCCATCGACGCGTAGGTCGAGAGGGTCTCGCAGTCGTGTATGAGGGATTCGGAAGAACTCTGGCCGTTGATTATGTTCTGCTGCTGCTAAACCGTGACCAGCCTTGACATCGGTTTGCTGTCTATGTTAGGCCTACGTGTATACTTGTATTGGTAAAACGTTCATAACATGAATGTCCCTGCACAGTTCCTCCGAATCCCTCATACACGACTGCGAGGCCCTCTCGACCTACGCCTCGATCTCGCCCGTCTCGCTGTGGCAATAGTCTCCCCAGCAAAAGACTAGTGCTGCTCAAAAGGGCTAATAGAGGTCCAATCCAATGGCTTCGCTT
>NW_026267768.1:0-37088 GCF_000697945.3 Frankliniella occidentalis
TAAAAATAATGACCCTTTCCCGCCATTTCGCCTCCTCCTAGGCACCATACTTGCCGGTCGTGAACAGATTCCAGCGGTGCAGCGGCGGTCCCCATCCCCAGTTAGCTGTTGCGCGCGTTTACGCCCTAACGGGCACGGCTCGTTGCGTGAGCTCGCGCCGTAGATAAGAAGTACCCGCGGTTACGGGGCGCTCATCATCTCATTTCCATGTGATCCCCGCGGTAGGAGGAGGCGCCCACTGTATTAGCGGGTAGTGTTCCAAGGCCCCCCCTGAGAGTGTGAGTTACCTCACATAGTACGTGTGAGTGCGTCGTTAAGCGTGGGAAGCTATGGGGCGACTCTGGAAACGGGAAGGATATCCCGTTGGCGCGCAGGGCCGGGTCGGGCAGGGGAGCGAGCAGGACCTGCTGGGGCTGGGCCGTCGTCCGGGCGTCGTTCGGGTGGCTTGTGTGGCCCAGTGAAAGTCCGTGGCGCCGCCCGTACAGTTGAATCATTATCCGCGAGCAAGTTATTTCATTGTCATGATTCCGATTGCTGCTGCTGCTGCTGCTGTCCGTCTGCGTCGGTCCAGACTGTGGTGGTTACACTGGGCCGCGGGACCGAGCAGACAGCCTCATCGGCGAGCTGTCGTCGTCGTCGGGGCGGACGCCGTTGATCGAAGACCAACGGCGTGCATCATCGCATCGCGCTGGTGAGAGAGCTCTCCCCGACCACCACTCTCCCCGCGCCCGCCAAGGTCGCCGCCATAAGCGTCGCGGGAACAACGACCTCCTCCTCCTCCTCCTCCCGCAGCCCATGCTCCTCCGTGCGGACCAGCCGTGATGCATGGCTTCCTAAGCGCTCTCAAAATATCCATGGCATTTACTTTTCCTCTCCATTTCCCCTCTCACGTGCTCTCTCTCTCTCTCTCTCTCCCCGCCTCACCACCGCTCCATCTGTCCCTGCTCTCTCTTTCTTTCTCTCTCTCTCTAGCTGGCGCGCTGAGTAGCGTTTCGGCCGCGATGCCCCCCGGGAGATAATCACCGTGGTAATGGACGTGTGTTTGTGTTTTTTATTACGTTTCCTGCTGCTGCTGCTGCTGCTGCCCGTGGAATTGAATAGTCGTCGTCGTCGTGGTCGGTCGTGACCGGGAGTGACGTAAATGCATTGTTAATGCACGGGGCGCCCGTCGCTGTCCTTCATTTTCCATCTCGAGGATGAGAAAAGTTCTGGTCGATTGTCGCTGGACGACGCCGGCCGCGGCTGCTGTCGCTGCTCCTCCCTCTCTGGCGTGTGATGCGGCGCGCTTCCTCTCTTGGCTTGCGACACTTGACGAGCCGCTCTGACGGCGGCCTCCTCTGGAGAGCCCTCCTCCTCCTCCTCCTGGAGGGACCACCGCCGGGCCAGCAGCTCCAGGGCTGACGGCCGCGCCGCGTCGTGCGGTGGTGGATTCGCGATGGTCCTCCCGCTCCTCTCCTTTCCCCCTGGAGATCTCCAGGAGGACGGCCGCGACGCCTGGACGGAGTCGCGTTGTGCGCGCCGGCCTGGAACCGACCCATGGGGGATTATCATTTGAGCTGTCGAGCTGGTGCAGCTGCTGCTGGGCTGGACGGGCTCTGAAGGAAGACGTTCGCCCCCGCGCCCCTTGCCCCGCGCCCCCGCCACTGCTCTTATGCATGTTGCATGGGGTTATGCCTCTCCTGGTTACCGGCTCCCACGTCAGTGCACGTCAGTCTGCATGGGACACAATCGAGACAATGCCGAGCCCGGGCGAGGTCCGTCCGTCCGAGGGCGACACCCGGGGACAGCCTGTGAAGAAACGTAAGAGGCTTTGCATTTCTCCTGGTCCGGAAAGAGAGGGGGGGGGTGGATCCCCCCGGGAGCCTTACTGCGAGTCGGGGCGGGGCTGGACCGGGTCCGGCGACACGGGGGTTCGAAACCCCGGAACCTTATCGAGCAACAAGGTGCATCGGACGCGACTGGACGAGCTGTCGCCCCCCGCCCCTCGCCTTTACCCTCGCTCCTCACGGCTGCGAGCACGACGACGTCGGAAACGTGACTGCTGGATGGGACCGCAGCAGCGTGACCGGCGCCCCGCCCCGCGCGGTGCGCGCACTGACCAGTCGTGACCACGGCGAGGCGGAGGGGAGGAGGGTGATAAACTTGAACGCGTCCCACGCACACCTGGCCGGGCTGCGGCCTTTGGGGCGGGCGCCGCGGCGCTCGGCAGCGCTCGGCCAGCACACGGGCTGAATCGCAAAGCAGTACACAGCAGCTCGGCGCGACTGTTCCGAACGGCGGCAGCACGAGCGCACTCACTTTGTAATGTCACCGCAATTATTATTTTTACCTCATTTTTATTTTTACCTCATTTTTATTTTTACCTCATTTACTTCGTTAGCCGTTGGAGGGAAAATGTCGCGCAAGAAAGTCACGCTGATACCTACGATCGGCCAGCGCGGTTCGGTTCATCGTTCGCCCCATCCGACGGTGGGAGAGAGGAAAGCAAGCAGGGCGAGGGGGGCGGCGGGGAATGGAGTAGGAGGAATCTCGCGGAACGTACTCCACTCTGCGGGTCATTACCGGCTCTTACATCGTGTTTGTTGCTCCATTGGAGCGGCGGAGAAAATGGGCGAACATCTCAATAGTACATACTGACTTCACTTCTGCTGCGACGTCTTCCCGCCCGGCGCGGCGCCGAGGATCGCTAGGTGGTGGTGGGGCGCCCGGCCCGGAGTGATGTGGACGACGGCGTGCATGATCACGGCACGTTGAGCAGCGGTATGGTGACGCCAGCGTGACTGGCCTGCACCTGTGGCGTCCGATTGAATCATCTACCCCCCCCCCCCTCTCATAGATAAACGTCTCATTCAATAATAACCGGGAAGTGCGTGATTATGTAGTAATTTGGGGGAGCTTTGCGATAGGTGAAATCTGGACCTCTTATATTGCCTCTGTTATATCGCACACTCATCATGCATTTACACGTTATACTGGGATCATCCCTATTTTTTGTTCACTCGCGGGTCCCATTCTGATCGTTCTTCCAGGTTCTAGAGATGTTTTCGTTCTTACGAAACGGGTGCCGTAAATGAGGTCAGTTTTGCAGCTCACTATTGGCGCAAATGAGGAGGAGAAATGGGCGAAAGGAGGAAACAAAAGCGTGGAGTGGCGGCGGCGGCCCGCGCGCTGCGCTCTGCGTTTCGTTACGAGAGCAAGGACCTCTCCGCGGGACGGGACGGGACGAGCCGCGGGCCAGGAGGGCGGCAGCAGCGGAGAGCCGAGACGACGAGACCAGCTCTTGATTCGACTGGAGCCGAAAACTATTCGTGAGGAAAATTGCAGCAGTTACGTCGTCGTCGTCTTGTCTCTCGGCCGGGGCCCCGCCGCGGCCGCGTGCCCATCACGGGGACCTGCACATCCCCCAGGACACCCAGCCACCCAGCCGCCGTGCGTCTCGAAGGGATCCATACCGACACTGTAAAAAAAGTTCGGATTTTTGCCATACAAGTGTGTGGGAAAAATCCCATACGCGTGTGGGACGTGAAATTTCCTACACATGTGAAGGATTTTTCCTATACACGAAATAGTGTATAGGGAAAAACCGATACGTATGTGAAAAATCCCACACTTTTGTGGCAAAATGCCTACGAGTGTTTAGGAAGAAATTTTCACATACAAGTGTGGGAATTTTGCTATTTTTATCTTGAAAATTTCCGACAACGCAATAGTAAATTTACAGTTCATGATTTTTGGACACATCAATCCTGCTGCTTAGCTTAGGTACAATTATTCAGCAGTCTCGTTGTCCTGCTGTGGTCTCAAAGGATGATGTTTGGAGGGTGCTTCTGAAGTTTATCAAAATATTAGGGCACGGAGTTTAAAATATAATACCCGAAATCAAAACATGCATCTAGAAATCCCTTACGCAAAGGGCAGGTGGCCGCTGCCCGTACCTGGCCTCTAAAAACGGCCGGGTGGGGCCGGCCGCGCAGCCTTGGGATCACCCGGGGACGCTACGGCCTCTCTCCCAACAAGTCCCCGTGGTCTAGTGGTCAGCGTGACAGGATCGCAGCCCAGAAGTCCGAGGTTCAACTCCCCGTCCGGTAAAGTATTTGGTAATTAGAAATGTGTACTTAAATGTGAATTACGAGAAGTGAGGGTGCAGGAAGAGTAGGATCCGAGTCCTCAACCCGAAAAATATCATTTTTCTTTTTAAAAATGCGTATGGGAAAAATCCCACACCTGTCAAGGAAATCTGCTGCACTCTTATGGGATTTTTCCCACACACTCGTATAGGAAAAATCCCACATATGTCAAGGAAATCTGCAGCACACATATAGGATTTTCCCTGTACAGCAGTGTAGGAAAAATCCCATACATGTATATGTAAATAACTTCATATACATTTGTGGGATTTTTCCCACAAATATTTTTTACAGTGGAGGCGTCCTTCACTATAAATTCTAGCGAACACCAATTTATCTATTTTTCTTGATTTTTCCTGATTTTTTTTTCTGAATTTTTTTTCTGATTTTTCCTGATTTTTTTGTGATGTTTTTCTGAGGGTGTACGCTGATTTTTTTGAGTGAAGGACCCCTCGCGATCCATACCGCGGCTGGCTGGGGCTTTTCCTGCGCGACGCAGATGTAGTTGTACCGGTGGAGGCGGGCAACGCGGGCGCGGGGCCACGAGGCAGGTATGCGAGTAAACAAAGCAAACATTTGGCTTATCGTGACGATAGTGCGCCGCCCGCCCCGGCTGCCTCCACCCGGCGCGGCGTTAGTAGTATTCGCAGGCGGTCGTCCCTGGTCCGTTTCCCGCCCCCTGGCGGCTGCGATCGGGCAATCGCGCATTAACACGTGAGTCGTATATATTTCGGAACACTTTATCCGGCGGTGGTATTGAAAGGTGCAAATGAGACACGACTGCCGCAACGCCGCAACCTCATCCAAAACCATGACCCTGCTGTGTGGAACCTACCTGCAAGGTCTGGTGCGCCAGGCCTACGGTCCCACACGCAGCTCGGTTCATGTTTGTAGAGTTGACTTATGTTGTTATTTTTGTCGCGGGGACCATGTTAGTTAGCACTAGGTACAGCTTAGTATCTAAACGCTTCATCGACTGGGACAAAGTGTCCGAAAGACCTAGATACCTTTTATTGAAAGGAATACTGTCTCGCATGCACACTCGTGGACAGGTTGCCTACCCGGCCGGAGCCTGACACCGTGGCCAGAGTGACGCCTGGGTGCAGTGTGTAGGACTTTCTGTATCTGCTGAAACGATGCATCACTAATTTAAACACTGATAGCGCAGAAAGAAAGCGGATTCTATTTTTATCTTTGCTTTTGTGTGTTTTAGTAAGCGTTTACAGAGGCCCCTGAAGCTTTGTAGTCCCTTTAGCCTCTGGTTTTGTTCCCACGGACAGACAATCGTTGTCCTCCGCGCGGGAAGCAACTCCGCACTCCGCACGGAGACGAGGCACGAAAAATCGCTGTCCATTTCGCTCTTTTGCTGCGGCGCCCGGCTGTCCTGTCCACCAGCTTCGAGGAAAACTCGTCTGTTCCGGGCCGAGGGGCAGGTCGCGTTGCCTGCGCGCGGCGTGCGGTCGCGTCCCGAAGGTACTTGTGCCCTTCGCAGGCCGTTAGTTTGCGGGAGTGAAATAAAAAATAAATCGACCAAATCCTGTCGTGGGCGCGGCGCGGCGTGGCGCGGCGGCGGCTTGGCGGTAACGACCCGCTTCCCATTTAGGGCTCGAAGGGCTCATTGCAGGTGCTTGACGCCGATGGCTGCACTGCCCGTCGTCCTACCCGGACCTGCCCTTCTGCCTGCGCGTCACCCAATTATTATTCTGAAAGACGAAACCACACCTTTCGGTCAAGGTGATTAGCTCGCTGCCACCCGATTACCTCAAGGTCGAAGTGATTGGGGGGAGACTCTCGCGTGTGTGTAACGAGAGCGGCCGGTCGAGAGTGACTCGCGAGAGGGAGGCGGTGCAGTGCAGGGGAGGACAGCAGGTCCCCGTCTAGAGTGCACCGTGTTCGTGACGCTCTGCTCTTCCGGTCCGGACAGAGCGGATGCTGCGCGCATCTCTGCCCGCCCGAGTCCGACGACACGCAAACGGAACTGCGCCGGTGACGCGCGCGGCTTGCCCCAAGAAGTGCGTTGGGCTGGCGAGCGGCTGCGATAACCAACATCGCCCCGCCAATCCTCCACCTTTTCCTCCACCTTCTCCACCTCCTCCTCCACCTTCTCCTCTCCTCCACCTTCTCCTGCCCGTGATTCAGTCGGTAACGGCGCCCTTCCTTAACTCTTCGCAGCATCAAGTCTATTCGCCTCCCTTCGTGTTGTTTGTCGTGACTCTCCTTTGCGCGCTGCCTGCCGCCCGCTCTCTGCGGCGTCTCGTGGCGGTCCCTCAGCGCCGTGAGAGTAGGCAACCCAACGTGTCCTCAGGTCGGGGCTGGGAGGAAGGCGCTCGCTGAGCCGCGCCTGGAGGGCAGGCAACCCATCCGCCACGCGCGCCCCGTGGGCTGCGGCGCCTAGGGGACTAAGGATACTTCACTAACAATATAAGCGCTAAGCGTGCACCAATTATTTTGCGTTTTCCTTATTCTTTGTTATTTTCCTGATTTTTTTCGATTTTTTTCTGATTTTCCCTTTTAAATTGATTTGTCCTTAATTTGTCTTTTTTTTTTTCGGGGTATTTTTTTTAGTGCTTCTCGAGTGTTTACATTTGTTAGTAAGGGGTGAAGCAACCCTCGCCACTCTCTAACTCTCTTCCTGACGTCTCTTGTCTCTGTTGCAGGTGCTGCGCGTGCTGTCGTTCTCCTACAAGTCCAAGGCGGACGCCTTCGGCGACTCCAACGGTCCGGGCGTGTTCCGCCGACTGTCGGACGACGGGGCCGCCGCCGCCGCCCCTACACCGAGGCCGTCTCGGCCGGGGCCGCGGGCCGCGCCCTCACCCGAGTTCCCGACGCCCTTCGCCAGCTCCACGCCCAAACAGCCCTGCGTGGTCGCGCGTGCGGCCAGCACGGCGCAGGACAGCGTCGCGGCCCGCAGGCTGGGCGCCGGCCTCGGCGCCGGCGTCTCCAGGAGCAAGTCCGCCGTCGCGCCGCCGGGGCGCCGCGCCGTGAGGCACCCCCCGCTCGCTAGCGCGCCCGCCGGCGAGATGCGGAACCCGGAGTCGCGCGTCGGCGCCACCGTGGTGGTGCTGCAGTCTGGCGGCGACGCTCCGAACTTCGCGGCGTCGGCCGACCATCCCGCGGCGCAAGCGGCGCAACCGAGGGCGGCGCCGGCCGAGGGTCGCCGCGGCGCAGATGCACTGCACTCGTTCGCGGAGGAGGCGTCGGTGGTCGTCGTGGACGGGCTCCGTACCGAGGTGGTCGACGGCGTGGACGCGCTCAGCCTGAGCGACGCGCACGGCTCGGCCTGCTCCTCCGTGGCCGGCACGTCCGTGGCCGGCACCTCCTCGTCGCTCGGGGCCGGGGCCAGCGCCGCGGGGCTCACCCTGGGCCGTCACCGGGGCGGCGGCAGCAGCGGCGGCAGCGCGGGCGCCGGGGGCAGCGTCGCGGGCAGCGCGGCCGGCGGCTGGAGTCAGCCCCGCACCCCCATGGGCTCCACGACGCAGCTCATCCAGGGCAAGGCCCGCCCGCAGTCAGCGGTGAGTACCACCTCGACAACTAACTACTAAACTTGTAAAAATGTAATCTGCCGTTTTTTAGCAAAAAAAAAAAAAAAAAAAATCGTTTCCACCACACTGCAAAACCAACAGTGTACTTTTTCATGTAAATTGTTGTTGGAATCACACACCTCTAAGTGTGTGTGTTCTTACCAATTGTGTGTAAGTCACCTTATAGGTAAAGTAGCTACTTCTATGTGTGTTCTGTGGCAAAAAAAAAAAACACTTATATGTGTGTACGTACTACTGCAATTGCAAAGTGCACTGTTCCTTATGTGTACTAAGTACACTGTTGGGATTGCGATGTAAGTTTTGAGGATGATTTTCTCTCAGCAATGCACTTCTGTACCTTCTTGCCAAAACCGTGTGTAGTAGGTTTTGCACCGAATTTAGCAATCGTACACGTACAATATGAAAACAAGATAGTGTTGTCTCTATTTGAAGCGTTCAATATTCTCACTGTAGCTCTAAAATACTTGTGTTCAGAACATTTCTGTTTGTTCAACAATCGACCCCTAAGAGAGACATGCTAAACCGTATGTTAAACCGATACATAGTCTGAAAAGTCTGTGCCATTGAGTAATAAGTCCTCACGCAAGACTCTATGGCCTCCGAAGTCATGAGTCGTGCAAATCAAATATTCCGTGGGCAAGTCGCCAATAAGGAAGCTGAGTCATGCGTCGTCAACCCTTACTTTCTCGTCTCACCACAAGGATGCGACAGTAATGTTGTGCGCCCCAAGAGGTCTGTAATTCACACCATCCGCGTTCGGTCAGGGTATGTTGTGGTGGCTGTACCGCATGCGTACGGGTGCGGGCGGGTTGCCCATAGAATAGCCGGTGCAGCTGCCGCACCTGCCCCAGTGCCCTGGCCCCCGCGCTGCACCGCCTCGACTCCCTCCTCCCCGCCCCGCTCTCGGTGCCCGCCGCGCGATCGATTTTCCTCCCCCGTTCGGTTTCCAATATCTGATCGGGCGTGCCGTGCCGCCGTACCACGCTGTCCGTGGCGTTACGCCCGTGCAGCAGCCCGCTAGCCCGCGCCGGGCCGGGCCACTCCGCCACTCGTACTCCATTTGCGCGCTCTTGCGTTGAGCTCTCCGCTGCTCCTGCTCGGCGCCGCCGTCCGCTGCTTTGCTGCCGCCGTCTGGTGGCCGCTATACTCCGCTCTGCTCGCGCGCTCAGTTGCTCGCCGCGCCGCCATGTGAGCCGTGCGCATGGACCGCCCCGCGCGCGCCGTGGTGCGTCCGGGCGGCCGCGGCCGGTGCCACTGGAGCCGGGACGGCGCCTACCACCGCGCGCGACACCCGGGCCAGCCCTGCGAGCCGCCATCGGTAAGGCAATGAACTGACTCTGCGTACGTCTCGTGCGAGTGTGCGGGTGTGAGACCCCATGGCCGCGGCGATGCCCCGCCGCGCCTCCCGCCGCGACGCTTCGCGTCCTCTGCCGACCAATCGGGCGTCGGCCCGGACAATGGGCGATTAGTCGCGGCCGCGAGTTGCATCGTTTTGACGTTTGTAGGCCGGCGGGGCGGTGCGATGTTGCAGGGTGTGGAGGAGCTCAGCGGCGGTGCCGTGCCAAATGAATGGTGGTCGTCGGCGATGTCCAACGCCGTGCTGCGTATGGCGTGTGGGGCCCGTGGTGCTGCGCTCGCATGAGTCGCGCGCGAGGCCGCGTCCCCCGCGTGCCCCTCTGAGCAGGGCGGCTAGGCCGGCGGGCGTGGCGCCAGGTGCGTCGTGTCCGTCGTGTCTCCGGACGCCCCGTCACCGCAGCGCGATTACACCCGTGTCGTTAGATCTGTAACCGACCGGGTAACGCGCCAACCCCGGGGTCGGGAAGCTCGCCACGCCCAGCCACGCCCCGCCACGCCGCACCGCGCTCGCACGTATAGCGGCCGTGTCCCGGTCCGGGCGGGGTGCCTGTCGGAGTACCTGACGAGCAACGAGTGCTTGTTGCGGTGCCGGTCCGCTGGCCCCGCATGGCGGAGGAGGCAGGCGGTGTGTTCCAGTTGGCGCCCGCCCCGCGCGGTATACCCTCCTGCTGGGGGGCGCCTGGCCAGCAGCCCAAACAGGCGCGCGCGCGCCCGCGGCGCCGCCACGAGGACGAAAACGTTTCATAAGGGACGAGTCCTTTGGCCTTCGGCGCCCCCCGAGCAGCCCGTTGCGATGGTCCGCCGCCGGCCGAGGCCCCCGGGGAGGCGTTTCGTACGAGCGGTGGCGGCGGCGCCCGCCTCGTTTTGTTTTCTCCTTGTACTGCTGCGAGGCGCGCGGGGTCAGCCAGGCGCGGTGCCGTTCTCCAAAACATTTGCAATCGGCATGGACAGCAGTTTGCAAAAGGTGCTCATCGCCACTCATCGCAGTGGAGGCGATGTGGTGGCTCACCCCGCTGGACGCAGTTGTATCCAATGCGAACAGCCAAGTGGTGCGTTAGGGGAAAGAGGGGCCGGGGAGGGGAGGGAGACGGGGTAGTTGGTCTGTTGCATGGCTGCGCTCTGCCCGGCCAGCCACGCCCCGCCCAGGCAGGGCAGGCCGGACACGCTGCAGGCCGACGACGGCAAGTGCGGTGCAGATCGCCGCGATTGGCGACGTGACCTCCACGGCGCGGGGGCAGCGGGGGCGCTCCGGCCGGCCCATTAGAGGGGCACCGCGAGCACGACCCCGCGCGCCCGGCACCGCCCACACGCGCGCGAGATAAGCGAATGGGCGCGCGCGGGAAATTCAATTCAAATAACGATTTTGCGCGCTGCGATATTGTTTTACGATCCGATTTTACGTAAGAGAAGGCAAAAATTATGCAGTAAGTTTTTTGCCGCTGTGTTTGAGCTAGGCTGTTTTGGGAGGGTCCGGCGTGTGTAGCCTGAGAGCAAAGGGGGACTAGAGGAGGGGCTGCGATCGTGGTGGTGGCGTCTGATCCTAATTGGCACAGCCCAGCGGCAGGACGGGTGTACTGTAACTGTTCCCGGCAAAAACTGTTCGACAGCGTCTGACTTCCGGTGGATTAGTTTGTGAGCCGGCCACTAGAGGTTTGTCGAACAATTCCAGCAAAACTCGAAAACACTTCCACCAATCACAGAGGACGTTCCCCTCTCCCCCTCACAGGTCCCTCAGCGAATGGAGTATACACACGACACAAAGGGAATGCAGAGGGGAAAGGGGGGAAAGACGAGGGGAATCCCCAGACATGACAACATTTTCACGTAAAAGTTCTCATATCCATTACGGAATTAGAAACGGAATTGCGTTCGTGAAGAAGACAAAAGGATATTGCCTTACAATTATGAAGAACCAGTGTTTTCAATAGTGAATTTTATTTAATACAATTCTTTTAACAAAATCTGCCAAAATATTGCAGGTAACTAAATCAACATTTTGTGGTAGCTACATTAAAGAGAAATAAAATGGTACACCAAGGTGACAGCAGGTGTGAACAATAAATTAAAGAACACAGTATTTGAGAAAGTATTATTATTTATTGTTGTATTCCTAATGACCAAACTTTACATTGCATCCTGAAGTGTTCTAGGTGGTCTTGAGAACAGCTCCTGTAAGTATACTAATAATTTCAAGCCAGGAGAATTACGATACACATTAGTAGTATAGTAGTCCATGGACTTGGGCTGTCATGGGGGCCGGCAGCCCCATTGCATTCAAATACTTTGGTAAAGAAAATATAAAATAAAAGAGGGGCTCGATGGGGCGGCAGCCCACTTCCATTCTAATGTGGAATGTATTCAGATGTTATTGAAAATTTAATTGATAAATTTGAACTGAATGTTTTAAAAAAAACATTGCGCCAGCTAGCAATGCCTCAGCCGTAGTGACATGTCACGTCCTAGTTAACATATGTATGTTTGAAAGTAACGTAGATTGTTCCGGTTTGTTTAGAAAATGATGAATGGAATATTGAGGATTATATTTTTGAACCCACGAAGAAAAGATATTTTTAACTTTGCCAGTTTTCCTTTCCGGGTGCCAACAACATTCAGAGTCGACTTTATTGCCTATGGGTGATTTTACTGACCTTTTTAAATTGATTTTTCAAAATAATTTCTTAAGTTTTTTTAGTGTAGATGAAAACTCCAAATAAACAAGACTTCCATAATTTATGTGATCGAACATTAATTTCCCAGACTCTCCACTGATTGTGACTTCCAAGACTGGTCACAGTAAGTGTGGGCAAAGGCCTCAAAAAGAATTCTCAGCTAATCCACCATTGAAAACCAAATTTTGTGCTGACGCTGAGCGTGCTACACTCTTTAGGTGTCTTTGCCAAACAAATAATTTAAAAAAAAAAAAATTGAATCCTAGAGCAGTTTGGGTACATTAGGAAGAATTGTCATACTTCTATGATAGGCTCTCAAAAACCAAATGCAGAGAAGGCTGAAATTGAACATATGATAAATGTTATAAAGGAACATAAAACAATACTTGTAGTGTTCGGTTTGACATTTGACAATGTAATTTCTTGAGCTCTTGAAATTTGCCCAAACCTTTGTCTTGTGTTTGTACTTTAATGTCTTCAAAACAAATACTTTATTTGTACAGATGCCTTAATTTTAGCTTACAAATTTGATTGGTGCAACTGCATAAATAAAAACATGTGGAGTCCTTCTTTCTGACTCTCAAAATTTTACAAATTAGTTCCAAGAAGAAGTTCAATTTAAGAAGTATACCGGAAAAACACCAATTAAATTAAGTTTTCACTTAACTTGTGAATTCAGTATGCACTCATGTCCATGCTAATTCGTATTAGTTCCAAGAGATAACACTACCCCACACCACATGGTGAAACAAAGCAAACCAAGAACACTGACATAGCACATTCACATGCACATTCACCCATAACCCATACTCAATATAATGAGGTGCAATCCGAATTCATTAAAGTATTGATAATAATAGTTCAACTGAAGACAGGCAGTTCAATCAGCAGTGCTGTCACTAAATATGTAAGTGAACTAATACAAAATTTCCCATTGCAAACCAATGTAGGTGAATAAATTCTTTATCCTTTTCTAAACAAGTAAGACTTCGCAAAAGGAATGCAACGGACTCCAGTCACACCCGCATTGAGAGTCAATGGTGCACTCGATAGCAAATACATGTCTTCTAAACCATTTCAACTATCGACAAAGTTACACACAGCAGCCACATAGATCGAGTACATTCTATGGCATGGGTCAACCTGAACAGAGCTGTGGACAGAAAATACAGTAGAATGAATATTTAGTCAGAACCTCCTATGTTTCCGGAAATGATTAAACAATTTGTTTGCCTTTTAAGAGCAGTAATTGTAATTTTGGATTACAGAAATATCATTTTTACAAATTAAGAGAGAGAGAAGCTACACAGAAAAAACAAAAATTGATGTACTTTACCTGATACATGTTTCCTTGGTATACTTGACCAAGCCAAAATAATTTAATTATGAATATTTGCAGCCTTAAGAGCTCATTGTCTTCCAGCTAACATATATTTGATCTTACAAAAGTAAGTCCATCCATGCAAGTTTTTTAAGATAAATTTTCACACCTGTAACAAAATTTAGAAATAATTATCATTGCAAGTATAAACTACCTTCAGTACCTTCAGAAAGATGTGAATGCAAAGCTAAGAAAAGTGTAAAAGAAAACAAATAGTTAGTTAAAACAGACAGTGCATTTTTAAGTTTCACACATCGTACTTATCACAGAATAATGGTCAATTCCTCTAGAGGCATTCAAAATATTTTTGAGGGGAAAGGGAAAAGTAGATGGTTTGCTGTAGTACTCCTAGGAGTCCTTCTTAATTATGACAGCTTCGGAAACTAGACAGCTTTAGTAGTCACAGAAAATAAACCTCAAATTTGTTATCAATTGTGTTTTGTATTTTTTCAGTCCAAAAGATTTCACCTAGTACACTATAAAAACATGAATATAATGTTAAAAATCCACGACCAGCTCCCAGATAAGTGATGCAACCGGAATAATCAAGTTGAGCAGTGTTCTTAAAGTGACAGACTGTTAGGAACAAGGGGGAACTAAGGGGGGCCTGTTAGTGACTTGCAAGTGCCTGGAATGATCAATGCCCACCAGGAGTCTCACAATTAACTTCATGATTGGAAACTTAAGCTTTTCGCAAGAACATGGAGGCTCCTGCTACTGACCTCAGCATCTAATCAAGGGGTTGATTAGTGAGTCTGAAATAGTTATTACAGTAACATAGAGATTGAAAACTGAAAGGTTTTCTCAGGGCATGCCCTGATACTGACCTTCGCTATCCAATGCAAAAGTCAATGCAATCACTGTTCGACCATCGTCTCCAAGTAACACTTAGTAGCTTCAGTTAGGAATGCTCACCAGGAGTCTCACAATTAACTTCATGATTAGAAACTTAAGCTTTTCGCAAGAACACGGAAGCTCCTGCTACTGACCTCAGCATCTAATCAAGGGGTTGATTAGTGAGTATAAAATAGTTATTACAGTAACTTAGAAATTGAAAACTGAAAGGTTTTCTCAGGGCATGCCCTGATACTGACCTTTGCTATCCAATGCAAAAGTCAATGCAATCACTAATTGACCATCGTCTCCAAATAACGCTTAGTAATTTCAGTAAGCAATTGCCTGGAATGATCAATGTGCACCAGGAGTCGCACAATTAACTTCATAATTGCTGGTGACCTCAGCATCCAAAAATCAAAAAGTTGATCAGTGAGTGCAAAATAGTTATGGTAACTATAAATTTTAAAACTATAAGATGAATATGGAACAAAGTTGAGCTAGTACAACAGAAGGACAGAACTCTTATTTCTCATACTAAGCTGCCCCCTTTTTTTAGTAAGGATACGTACAACTGACACTGTTCGTAGTATGCATCACTAATCTAGGAGAATAAAATTGAACCTCTTTATCTGCAGGTATATCTTTGACCCCTAAATAAGTACTTTACAACTACATTAATTCAAAACTTGCTCCCCAGAATACAAAAGGCTTGTGAAGACCAAGGTCTCCTCAGTTAACAGGCTGATACACTAACCATATGCTTTCTGGTTGTGCCTTTCCAGTCGATAGCAGGTGCATGCCTTCAAACCATAACAGCAACCATTAAAGCACAGGAGCACAGGAAAACCAAAGCCATAGGCATACTGCAGACTCCAGTCTTCCTCTCAATGAGAGGCAGTATTTTATTCAACTGTGCATTTCCAGTCGATAGCGAAGGTACGCTCTCTAAACCATTGCAACAATCGACAAAATAACACACAGCAGCCACATGATGATTAAATTCCATGGGAGATTCTGTGAGTTCAAGAATGATTAACCCAAAATCTGAGACATTGATCTATCAAAGAAACGTTACAGTATCTAAAAAGAAAATACAGAACTTCTCATGTTTCACAAGAGCAGAGAGTAAAAATATTTAGACTGAAAATCTTTCCATCTTTCGAGCTTTATGTACTGAAACAGTTCGCAGCCTGTAACCTATCATGACAATAGCAATATTTTTAAACGTTTGGGATAAGTTTTGCACATAATTAGATTTCACGATTTAGCATTTAAACCATGCCATTGAGGTGTAAACAAACAAACTTTCGCAGTTGCATGTAATATACTACTACACCAAGTAAGCCTCTTGTAAATTTAAAAAAAATGGCTCCCATATCTTACCTAGAAGGTGACTCTTGTATGTCACTATCTTTTCTTGAACATATTCTCAGACTTCCATGGAATGTGATACATGACCTGTACTCTACATGTCTGGAGCAAACAAAGGTATCCATGTAGCCCACTAACACAAAATCCAAGGTTGCTTTCTCACACCACAAAGCAGTAGAATCTGAAAAAAGAGGGCAATAAAATGTTAACATGTACAAAAGAATAAAGAGAATAGAAACAAAATTGTAATAAGGAACTACAGATAAACACATGGAAATTGGATAACCAAAGGGATGTTTGAGTGAAACCTTTGCAATCATCAAGATACAATGCCTCAAAACTTGTAATAATCAGTTATAGTAATTTTATGAATGGTAATTAGATAACACAATGCTTGAAGAGAGGCTTCCAAGAGAAGCATCAACTGTGGTTACTTCGGAAAAATAGTGAATGAGCAACTAAATTCATTATCTAACCCAGCCAATGATGTGTACTGATAGTCTACTAGAGATGAAATAATTTTAGCACAAATACTTTCCAAATTCTTAGTAATGAAACAGTTTTGCCTCATTACAATTCAGATAAGAGAGCACAAAAAGGGAGAGGTGTTGGGAAGAGTGTAAAACTTACATTGGAGTTATTCAATTGAAAAGAAGAATCCATCTGTAGCAGCTTCAGAGATAAAGTGATTTCCATCCTGTTGAGTATTGGACAAGGACCTACGCCAACCTCCTTGTAGTAAGTAAAATAAGTTACCCACCAATGCCATGGTCACAACGGGTCTGCACATCACAATAGAAGCTACGCACAGAAAATAAAATGTATGTTACATCAGAACCTGTTTGTATTTACAAAAATGTTGCAAAAATATGTATTAGCATTCTTTTATTCTGATTTGAATAAACTTTACTTTGAAGAGAGAGAGAAGTCACAAAAAGAAACAAATTTACCTGACTTTGTTGCCATTGCAGACTAGTACACGTTTTTTAAGTATAGTTACTCAAGACAAACTGAGGAATGCAAACTTTTGTCCTGAATTTTGACTGCATGGTAGTATGTTGTTGAAAACATGTTGCAGCCTTCAAACCCCAAAGCAGGACAGTGTAGTCTTCATAAATAAAACAACAACAAAAACAGAACAGTTTAGTCTCATAAAAGAAGAATATACTCATACTGATTGTTAGTTTGAAATTCACCAAGTAGATAAAAAACTTACTTTGGAATTCAATCCCCAAGTATCAAGAGTGAAGAGACAAAACCCAGGCTGTATAATACCAAATGATGTGTTAGACTAGCAGCGAAAAATTCTTGAGTTTGAAGAGATCTATTAAAGTCTTACCTGAGGTGCTCCTTTCTCCCATCACATAACATGATATCAGAGGACTTCTATATAATGTGATTCATAACCACTAACCACCAGCAGAAAATGAAAGGTCATCAAACAATCTCATCACGCTATTGAAATAAGAAAAACAAGATAACATGATAGTACGAGTTAATATGTATAAATCATTAAAAGGAATAAAATCCGAATTGCATTTTTTAAATTTAAGATAAACATTTGAAAATCATAATATAAATCAAACACATAGATAATAATTAAAACAAAGCACAAGATATAAAAACTTGACATGTTATAGAGGAAATAACTTGTTCAACACATTTACCTGTGAGTCCCCTGAATGAAAATGAAATCAGGAGGGCCAAGGAATAACTCCATTTGAATCCGTAAAATTGTTTGCATGCTTTTCCCATCAGTCCAAGTTTGGAAGAAATAGCGTTGGTAGGCGAGTAATAACTGGACATCCAGTTTAGGGGAGAAAATAAAAATGAACAATCACGTGAGTAAAGTGTGACATACGTACACTGAAACAGAACATACTACAATAGGTGTCCACTCACCACTCTTGATGGCATATGTTCTGGGAGCATTGACTCGCAATAATGGGTGTGTATTATCGTCAAACTGCAAAAGCATGTTTTGCTGTCAATACCCTGGAAAAAGATGAATTCACTTGTTCACCCTTTATTTCCATTCGTAGAAGTAGAGTTGTAAGTAAGGTATGATCTTACTTATTTATGATTCCAGAGTATAGGAGTTGATAGGTGGGTGACAACTGCACCCTCCTTAGGTGGTGAGAATAGAACAATATGAACACAATAAGATTTGTGATGAGGAAAGTTGGACAGCTAACAGATGACATTCAACAAAGTCTTGAAATCTTAGGAGCTCCATGGTCATATCTAACATGAAACAAAACAAAAAACAACAACAACAAAACATAGAACGGCAATCACACTTTTATCTGAGTACATATAATTATATACAGTACTTTTGTAAAACCTACATGCAATCCAGATTGTGAGTGTTCTCTTTCGAAGTTTCTTTTTCGTTGTTCTTGACTCCTGCTTGCTTGGAAAAAACTCCATTTCTGAAACACAAAATTGAAGTTGAAGATACAACAGCGTTTGTACAGTCTCCAGATAAGAGAACCTGAACAATCTGAAGATAGCATTTTGTCTATTACACACACTCACTTTCCCATATGGCACTATAAGTACAACTGGTCAATACAAGATCAAAATTTTAGAGTTGAGGGTTTAGAATAGGGCAGCGGCAAATAAAAAAGAAAATGATTATAAAATACAGCTATCAGATAAAAGATAATCTTGAAGGAATAAAACTATGTATAAAATGTAACCCAAAGTTAAACAATATTACTGAGCTCAAGATAATTATTCTTAATCAGGAATGGAGTGTCTTTAGCAAATGCTGACAAACAACATACAAAAAAGACAAAAACTGATTTGCCTTACCATTGATTGTGCATTGCCAGTCGATAGCAATTAAATGCGCTCTAAACCAGTACATCAATCATGGAAAAGCAAAGACCAGCAAAGCTAATTGACTAACCAATATGCTCTTTGATTATGCAATCCCAGTCGATAGCAACTAAATGCTTTCTAAACCAGTGCAAAAATCATTGAAGCACAGGTAGACAGAGAATTTTCAGAGTACCACAGCAAAAGCATGCGGAAGACTCCAGTCTCGCTCTCAATGAGAGACAGTAATCGCTCCATGTCAAGAGTGCATTTCCAGTCGATGGCAAAATTATGCCCTCAAAACCGTTGCTACAGTCAACATCAGAAAACATGGCAGATAGAAGAGGATTGAAACGCTTTCTCACTGGTAACTCAAAGGTGGTACAGAAATGATAAGCTGCATTCACAATTATCAAAAATAATCTGTTCACAATACCTTCCATGCATATTGACAATACTCATCTTTGATACTTCTTGAAGTTCACACCCACAAAAATGTTCAGAGAATGTGATACTGCTTTCACATCTAGTAAAAGTTTATTTTCAAACCAAACTGAAACAAATGATAAGAAATAAATGAAGGTGGTTGTATCTTAATATCACACAAGGTAAGTAGCACTGTGCCACTAGAAGGAAAACCAGCGAAGGGCAGTTATTGACACTCACTTCACATTCTGAAGACATTGCGATGGGTTCACTTGATACAGTATGAATACTCCCCTGCTAACACACCATCTAGAAAAGAAACAGAAGCTTAAAAAGGAATGTCAACATTACAATGATTTACCTGTATTTAAAGAGATACAAAAATTCTTACTAAATCATGCACATAAGGAATTACCAATTTGGAACCGTCGTTGCCTATCTCACATTTATTGTTTCTATCGAAACATATTCATGGTGTTAATGTAACAATATTGCAATCCTTACAGAAAAAAATTGGGTGCCTAGTCTCTTTCAATCAGAGTTGAAATAAAGTGAGTGCTCTCTGTCAGAGAGAACAAAGGTTATCTAAGCTTTGCTGAAGAGCCCAGCAAAAGGTTGTACTTTCTCAAAGCACCTTTAGCATAGGAGTTCGCAGGCGAGCTGCGAAGGGGGAGGAATAAAGAATGGCTATGGTCTGCCTGTACTTACAGAACTCTGCACGAGGACGGGGTGCAGTTGTTGTTTGAACCACAACACTTTTCAGCCAAGGTAGTGAGAAGTAGGGTTATTACTCCAGCAAACTTACAGATGCAACTCCTGCAAAAACAACAATACTGTGAAAAACTTGAACAGTAGGGAACTTCTGGCCAAAGTAATAGTTTACTTCTATGGCGTAGGGCCTCATCAAAATAGACAACAAATAATTGTAATAAATGACTCAGTATTTCAATGAGCTATAACCAAACTTCCAATGGTGCATGTGATGAAATGTCACTTAGAATAGTGATTGAATGTGACATGAGTTGTCGACGGAGACAATTACTAACTTGTAATTACTTTAATGTGACAGCATTCGGCTTGGGTGTAGAGGCGGACGAGAGAAATCCACAGAAGAAACTTGGGGTGCTTCGAAAAGGGCATGTCATAAGTTTTGGCCACATACTTTTTCGGGTCAACGCTGTTATAGTAGCGTTGACGCCCGTAACCTGGTGCCGAACTGTAAGAAATTAAGAAAAAATAATTAGACACTACGAAGAGTTTTCAAAACGCACAACTTTACGACTCCTCCTTGATCGGAGAATGGAAGAACAAGACTTTATAACCTTACCTGGTCGGTGGGCAGTTGCTCGAGCAGCTCACTGACAGTCGTGTTAAAAGTTAACTAAATTTAATTTAGGTACATCACAAATGCAGTTATACACTGGAAATTACTCTCACCCACGAACTTTTGTACATTTTACAACAGGAGAAATACATTTTGCCAGGCAAAGAGAACACCAGACTGCCATGGCATGGAACAACAACAACATTCAACTTCACAAGAAGGGGGGGGGGGCGTAGCCTAACTTGACCTTGACCGAGACTGTCATCTCAGGGTTGAGAGTGGTTGAGAGCAGTCAACGGAAGAGAATGAACGTCGACGTAGTGTGAGTAAAGAACGGAAGCATGATACAACTCTTTGTTGATGTGAACAAGCTTAAATATCAGGAGAAGAGTAATGAAATTTGCCATTTCGAAATTATGCACTTCATTAGTAGAGGCAGATATACTGATGATTAATAAACAAAAAGTAACATCAATCCACGATTAAAACAGTAATAGTTAATAGTATCAACAACTATATCAAAAGGGATATCCAAAAACTAATAAACTGGATAGTGTGTTGCTAATTCAGTGTTGAAACTTTGGTATGGAAAATACACAAATGAAAAACCGATATCAGGGTTTGATACTGACAGCAGAATTGACTATAGGACAATGTGAAACGATTTACTATTTGCTAAAAATTTGGAACAAAAATCCTTTTCTAAAATTTCACAATTAACATTGAGGGAGTGATACATTTGTTTAAAACCCGACCTTCAAGTAAACCCATTTACTTGCAGCTGATTTTGCTTTCATTTACATTGTTTGTCAATAGTCTTGGTAATAAATTCTACTAAATATTTTTAGGGAGAAACGGAAGGAAACAGCATGGTGGAGGAGAGAAAAGCAGAAGCGAGGTACAAAAAGTTTGGAGGTAACCACTGGTTGAGACTTATTGTAAAAATATTCCTGGCTGATTTTTGTGATTATTTCAGCGGGGAAGAAGGTGCCTGGTGAGGAGAGGATAAGGGCTAGGAGGAAGAGGGCAGCGGAAGGCAAGAAAAAGAAATTAAAGAAGCGAAAAGAGGAAGAGGAGAAGAGAAAAGAAGAGGAGAAGAAAAAAGAAGAGGAGAAGAAAAAAGAAGAGGAGAAGAGAAAAGAGGAGGAGAAGAGAAACGGAGAGCAGGAGGAGAAGAAGAAGCGAAATGGGAAGAAGCAGGGCAGGAAGCAGAGCAAACAGCAAGGTGAGTAAATAGAAACTGATCTGGCCTTTGAAATCTTAGTGAACATAAAAATTAAATATTCTATTTGTTTTCAATAGATCAACAAACACCACAACGATATTGTTTAAGAAATCTTCCGGAGCGCCAAAGACTCCGGAAAGAACTCGAGCAGTCTGGTAATGATTTTAATGCACAAGATCTCATGAGCCACTACTATTCTCTACTGCGGAAAAAATATACATTTGAGACTTACTGTCATCTTTTCTATTTCTACAGGTAGCCCAAAATAAATAATCAAGTTTGTTCTATGAATACTTCTTAGTTATTTTCAATTTTAACACTGTGATGTGCCTCTCATATTGATAAACTTTAACAAAGTAGAATCATTTTCAAAAACATCAAAACCGCTGTCTCCCAGATTACATGAAAAGGCAAAGAATTAGAAGACAATTAAAAAAGTTTTGGGCAAATGACTGCTTCTGCAATCAAAATAATATTTGACTAACTGCTTCAACAAATTCATTTGCAGGAATTCAATTTAGGAGAAATGTCAAACAAGTAGGTGTTTAGACTGTGTTTATACACAAAATCCAATCGAAATAGGTGTACAGAATCCTGAAGACTTTACTTTTAAAGTTACAAATTTCTTTATTGTTCAGAAGAAAGTGTTGACTTTCCATGATTAGCCAAGCATTTTTGCTGAAGATGTCTTAATTCAAAAATAAAAGTAAGTTGTGTTACATTTTTACAGAGCAATTAGGACCCTAAGACTTTAAAGATAAATCCACACCAGATAAAACACAGAACAGGAATAATAACGGGATACATTTTAGTTATCCGAGACCAAATTTTAACTGAAATGTTTGTAAAGAGATGAATTTTAAATTTTACTAAAACACACATGGTGTTAGTTAAAATTTGAACTATAAAAAATACACTGACGGGAGTACCTTGGATTTGAATTGTCACTGTTTCAATGCAATGCTCCTGTCTAAGACTTTTGAAAATTGGGATACAAGCAGAGTCACCTGAAGTTAGGCATAGGCAAACAATGTTGAAAAATGTTTCAAGTTTTATGTAAAATAAGTACCTGGGGCATCAAATTCAGGATGACAGTATATTGTAATAACTAGTATTTGTACCTAAAATTTACATTTTTTCAGAATTATCTTTTGATATGCATTCAAGAACATATGAACATTTTACATTTGACAATAACTATTATCGATGATGAAGGTGAACCCAGAAAGAAAAGAGTTCACAAGTGAAGTGTGCACTGGATGTCAAAAACAATTGAAGCTTCCTGATTGACTTATTTAGGGTAAGTTAGTTATTGGCTTAACATTTTGCTGCACTAAATTTACTGAATATCAACGCTTGTATTATCAAATAACTACAACACCTAGCCTAGCGGTACAGAAAGTACATTTTATAATACCGAAGTAAGCAAAGTAAATAATATAAGCTAGAGCCAGTTGACAAACTATATGTTCCGTTGATTGAATAAAAATAAATCATTCAGAACACATACTACCTCAGCATCAGAATAGTTGAAGGCAAGCGATGAGCACTCAGTGAAGGCAAGACTTTGTTGGGTTTCAATATGCAATTCTTCACCTTGATATGAGATTGTTGTTGAGCAACATCAAAACCAAGATATTTCATCAAAATTTATTGCCATCTTGATATGAGATTGTTTAGGAATTACTTGAACTTCTCCTATCTTTGGATTAAAGAAGCTGAAAAAGAAAAAAAAAATATCTCATTGGCTTTTCCTCTCTTAAAGTTCTGGATGGATTTCTTTAATTCTGCAGCAGCAGGCAGCGAACATACACGTTTCAAACTGTGTTAAAAATAGATTTAATATTCATCGTCAAACAAAAGAAAGTGGCACATTTACCTTTAAGTTTTGACTCCTGTAATACATTGCTATTTTCTTTATCATTGCTCGTGGTATAATCTCATCTTGCCTCATTCTTTTAGTGGTAGATTCAGTTACCTTTGACTGGGAAATAAAACAAAAACACCACAGTTGTCAGTAACTCATTAAAATAAAAAAACAACAGTATCAATATATGTGCAAAATGGTTACCTTTCTTTTTCCTCTCACAACTATTTCTCTTCCATTGTGGGTGTCTTCAATATCATCCATATCATGCAGCCTCTTTCCGCCTTTGCTTATTGAGCTGCTAGCTCTCATCTATATTAAAAATAAATAAATGGAATAAATATATTTAGTTTACTAACATCAGTAAGACAAATTACGCTATATTCCAAAACTCAGCCTTCACCCAAATCTAATCAAGCATTCTTTCATCTCCAACCATAAAATCTTTCGATCAACCTCAGCAAAATTCTTAGGGTTAACAATGGATGAGCACCTCCAAATAAGGGATCAACAATTTGAAAATTTCTGCAAAATCTTGCTCCTGTTATTGGTGTTTGTGACAGACTATCCTCCATTTCAAACACCAGCAGCAAAAAAGCAACCTACTATGGCCTCATACAATCTCCTCTAAGCTATATGGCAAAAATCTGGGGTACTACCACCCTATCAAGACTGAACACCTTAAAATTCTTCAGAAGAGAGCAATGAAAATTTTATTTGGCTACGATCCCTTAACAAACTCTGGCAAGATATTCCATGAAATTAAAATCCTCAAACTGGACCTCATATCATCTGCTTAAGCCACAATCTGCCATTCAGTTTTAAACGGTCACCAAGATCATCACCATTGCAGTACAAGAAATAAAGAAAATATGAGAACAAATAGAAGCAATTCAACCTCATACGGTCTCAAAAGTGCCTGTAACTGTATCGCTCAAAGATACAACTACAAACAAATCACAGACCTCCAAAAAAATTAAGCTAGAAATCATGAAGCATTTTAGTCATCAACAAGTCCTTACATCCCAGTCCTCAAAGACAGATAGATTATCCCAATCGTTTATCTATTGCTATTTAACTAAATCATTTATTGATTACTGTTACTTTTTTTCTTTCTATTATTTATCTACCTCCTAGTTTGTTTTTCCTTTCCTTCTCTTATTATCTTTCAAAACAATCTTTGCTAAAATAAAATGTATATCATGTCTTGTCATTCGGCTACATTTTTAAAATCAGGATGTTGAGCAACATCGAAATCAAGATATTTCATCAAAATTTATTGCCACGACTTTTGAGATAGATACATATTTGTCCATATTTGAACCACCATTTGAACCTTTTTTATTCTGGGTATTTGGTAGTTCTCCAAGAACAACGACAAATATATTTGGTCAAAATTGAACATCACAATGTGCTTGCCCGACACCCAAAGAACGTCCCTTCAGCTGATTTTGTTGTATACCATGTGCTGAGTTAATAACAGTATACTTACAATTCAAATCGACTCTAGAAGTAAAGTTCTTTGACAGACTTTACTTATATTTGAATCCAATTCAGTAGTGACCCCATATAATTAAAAGGAAAACAAGCCACTGATCAAAGACACCTGCAACACAAGAGAAAAACAACAGAATAGATTACCTTTTACGAAGTTAATCGTGATTAGAGGATAGGAGTGCACAGTTACTTACTGCTTCTAGAGTCCATGGTGGCATCCGGGTCGTCAGAGGTCTTTCCTTCGTACGTCCAAACCACGGTGCAACCGCTGCTCGCGCACCACTGGACCCTGTCGACTGGTTCATGAAGTAGACGGGCGTGAGAGCAGCGCTCGAGGTGCACGTCTACGTCGAGAGCAGCACGCCCGTGACGCTGATAGATGCCTGTGAGCCCCCCCACAGGGTGGGCGTCCAGCCCCGTCCGAGCGAAGGGGTGTGCTAGCCTGCATGCAGGTCTGCGGGCGGGATGCCTATGCGCTCGGAGCCATCAGGCGCATGGCTCACCAACTTCATGAGCTGCAATGATAATAAAATGAAACTGTACAATAGAAACATGGCCATCCGGCAGGCTCCACCTGCAAGCCCTGCAAACCACGTCAACAGATGTGATGGGAAAAATCTTCGAATGGTCCGTCGTTGCACCCCACAGTTGGTGACCTGGGCTGTGCAAATTTTATAAGATTACTCAGGACGTACGAGGACGAGCCGCCACAGGGCCAACGGCAACGGCACCATGACCTGGCCCTTCAAACAGCCAAGGGCGGGAGGCAGCTGGCGACGGAGTCACCCCGTCGGACATCGTAAGGAGCCGGTGCAGCTGGCGGAGCAACTGAATGCTAGCAACCGTCTGCTCACCCACATCAAGTGCAGTGTCGTTGCAGAAGAAGGGGGTAGTTCGGCCTGCACGGCTCGTGTGCACTTGTGTGCAACCCGATGGTTGCGGCGACATCTTTCGCCCTCTGTTAATGCAGGCTGACGGCCGAGTCTACAATCAAATGGGCTGTGCCCATGTTGATGTTGACGAGGTGCTCATCCGCTCTCTCCCCCACCAGGTTGACGACGGCGACAACGACGCTGCTCCTGCGACCCCTGCTGCGGCTTACATGGGGCCGTCTTTGTTTTCAATGCGCTGAGGATGTGGACTACCCGGACCTGTCGTTGAAACTGGAAGGGCTCAATTTCTTAAAAAAATAGACAAGAGTCAGGTGCGATGTGTATAGAGCATGCCCGGGCTGCGCAGCTTGGAGGTAGGTACACAATGACCACGGTCCAAATCTGACCTTCGCTCCCCCTCGAGTCGCCTCAAGACGCCAACACTCGCCAGCCCCGTTCGCTCTTCTGGTTATACTGTACCGGATGCAGGCGTGCGTGCGGGCGTGCCTATCGTCGCTCACCGAGTTGCCTTGCTAGTGTTGGCGTCTCGAGGCGACTCGAGGGGGAGGGAAGGTTAGATTTGGACCGTATGGTCATTGTGTACCTACCTCCAAGCTGCGCAGCCCGGGCATGCTCTATACACATCGCACCTGACTCTCGGGTGCGGTGTCACAGGCAAAGATCGGGCAATCGGCAACCTGCGGGACGAGCCCCCCCCCCCGGACGGGGTGGTACCCTTGTCGCAGCCCTGCTCGTCGGGCACGTCGCCGTCCAAGTCCGCGCTCCTCGCCACTGCCGTGTAGGGCGGGGGCTCGACGGCTCAGGCCGTGGGCGGCCCCCGGTGGGCCTCGGGCCGCTACCTGCTCAAGCTGAGCGTCAGGGATCGGCCCCCAGAACTACCCGCTGCGGGTGGAAGTGGCTAAGCAAACAACCCCGTGAAGACCTTAGGCGGCGCTCGCGGCTCGGGCAAAAACGAGTTCCGGCAGCCGGCGGCAGTTGGGCGCGAATGGCTGCACCGCCTAGTCCTGGACGCGGGCAAGCAGGTGATTGCGGTGTCCGAGGCCGGCGCAGTGCCGCGCACAACCGAATGGAAGACACGCGTGGGCGGGCTGGTCTGCGACTCGGAGCGGCGCATCGTGTGCCTTTTCAGGCACGCTCCAGGTGCTGTCTCTATCAAGAGTCAGGTCGTCGAAACGATCGACTTGCACGACGCGCGCTAGGTTTGAATTGAGCGACCCTAGAGCACAGCGCCGAGCAGAAAGGCGCGCGAACACGGCCGCGGCGTCGGTCTGCGGAGCCCGTGAAAAACACTGCACATTGTACATGCCGCTTCTCCACGGATGTGGCGGGGCAGGTGCGGCCAGACAGTGCGACGTGCCAACAGCACTAGGCCAGGAGCCCACCCCTTCGTCACCAACTCAGTCAAAATAAAGATGCGGTGTACGCTGACGCGCGCACCTGGTTGGGATGCCCCCCCCTCCCCGAAAGGAAGCCATTCGGAGTACTACCCTGGCAGCAGGCTCCCGCCCGACACTTGTCCAAAGTGTAGAGCACCACGAGCCCCACCGGCGCGGACCCTTGGCGCAAACGCGGAGAGAACACAACTAAAGACTCTGGCCGCGAAGGCTGCCCGCGACCGTCTGTTCACAGCCGACCCCGCATCGGTGTTACGCCAGGCGTATAGGAGGGTAGCGGATAGCGTCCTGGAAACATTCCCTGATGATCGTCCCTTTGTCGAGATGAGAGCTTGCCCTGTATTGCCAGGGACGGAGACGGAGACGGACTCGTTTTGGTGGGGTATTACGACACGATAGGACAGGGCGTCGAAACACCCAATGAGTCCAAAGCCCTCATCAGCAAAGGCACACATGTCCTAAAAAGTGCTAACCAATCTAGTATCATATGAACTTACTTGTGATGTGAAAGACTCCTTCAGAGGGTTTGATTGATGGCGTACTTTTTTCAACATTTCCAATTTATGAAGGATGTTGTAGGTAAAACTGGTTTTGACCTGTAAACACACAAAACTACAGTAATGTCAATTGTTCAAATACCAATTTTTTGAGTAAGGAGAGGAGTGTTCATTACAAATAAAAGTACATGATTGTAAAAAAAATATTCCTAATACTAAATTATGCAGGTAGGGGGTGGGGGATTCAGAATTTACATTTTTGGCATGTGTACTAAGCAAAGAGAATAAATAAAGATAATTAAGACATTAACATAGTATTTGATTTGACCAGAAACATGTCTTCCTTGACACAGAACAAATACAGTGCTAAATTAGCAAGTCAGACGAGGAATAAGGCAAAAATTTGGTTTACCTTCAAATATCTAAAAGCACCCCTTGCAGGGTAGAGGTGATGGAACAGTGGTGTAGTGGAAGATTTTCCTCTATCTTGCCTTTGTGTTTTACTCTCTAAGGAATCCATGAATTTGCTCTGGAAATGAGATCCCACATTCCCAGATAGCCCAGCCATCAAAACGAAGGCATCCAGCTTAGGAGCAAAGAACAAATCTCAATACATGATACACATTTCACATAATAGACATAAAATTGGATAGACATTAGTTAATTGGGCTTTTATCGCCCAAAAAGCATTTTAGTACATTTGTCAACTAGTTGGATATTAAAAATTAAAACATTGTACTGTATTTGAAGAGAATTTGTTCTTTAGAATCCTACTTACTAAATTTTATAGTATTATTATAATTCTTTGAAATTCACCCAAAACTCTGTCAATCAGTCTTGCTTGATGAACTAAAACAAACAAGGTACTAACTTTTCCGGAGGAATCTTTCGCGTTAAATTTAAAAGTGAGATATTCTTCAGAAAAAAAAAGTAGATACTGGGCTAACTTTTAACAGTAGTTTATGGCATTCTTATATTACTAATGTGTGAAGCCATCACTTGTATTGAAAGATATGCCTTCAGCAGATACCATCTCTAAACCTACACTGGCTCAGCAACTAATTTTATTGACAAATGTACCAAAAATGCTTTTAGGTAATCAGCCCCCTGAGCTACATATATATGGTTGCTAGTTGGAAAAAATCAAGCTAGCATACTCAGCAAAGAATTTAAAGTATTGTTGGGCGTTGCACAATAATACAACTTCTTGAAAAACAAATAGTTAACGACATGAATTTGGCAGTGACCAGCTAAGAAAGTATAGAGAGCTAATTATAGAGTGTTACATTGTCCATCAGTTCTAAACTCTTCAACAACGTTCCGCCATTCTCAAAAAATAATCACAAGAAAAAGATGAGAAACAAATAACAATTGAGAGGAGGGGAGAGCAGATCTAGGAAGAGGAAGAAGGGGTCCACATACCTTCGAAAGTCTGATTTTGCTGGGGATCTAGTTCTGGAGATGAGTTGAGATCCGTAACACTTTGTGAGAGATTCAACACAAACAGCCACACTGGTAATCTTCCAGATCTAGAAACAGTGTCACACCCACCTAAATGGAAACACATACACTGTTGTTATCAAAAGTGTATTGGTAAAAATAGGAGTATTTTAACTATACCTGTCCTTACATTCATGAAGGTGTCATTCATTCACACTACTTGACACCAATCTAGACAGAAAAAACAACAGTACATTAAATCTTACAGGAATGAATGAGAAGATGATGAGGCCTGGTTGCAAACATCAGACATATTCAGCCTTGAGTTCAATTCTTCACACAATCAAAAACCTGTTTGCATAAGTGACCTGCAATATATTGCATTCAAGATTTGAAGTCAAGTGGACACAATATGAAGTTGGCACCAAACTTTAAGGTTAATGAGGTACGATTGTAATCTGACATTGTACGAAATAATATTAAGAGCTCAAAATCACATGAGATAGCTTCAGTATAAATTTATAGCTTTGAAGGTATATAGTAATAGTTTTTACAATTTTTATCAGATAAATAAACTCACTCTCACTTTGGCATGGGTTAGCTGTGGTCTATATAAAACTTCACATCAATCTGGCAGTTTTGACCTTTTGTTTTTAAACTCCACTCCTTTCACACAATATTAACCCCTGAAAATGATGACAAAAACCGTCAAAGAAAGCTTGAAAAAGACAACAGATACCTATAAGGATGATCGCTGCTACTTGCTGGCATGATGTCCTTACCAGCTGATCAGCTGTTTGTCAACATCACCATGGCGTCGTCCCACTTCCGCCACTTCCGGCGGGAAGAAATAAAGGGGGGGAGGGGGGGGGGCCGCAAAGTGGCGCGAAAGCACCTGTCCATGGACCGATTGCTGCTCAGTCATCATGCATCAACCAGAGGAGGAGGAGGGTCTAGATGACCTCTTTGAAGCCATCTCTTCCTACCAAGGCCAACGACTGCAAACACAAATCTACGTTCATAATGGATACTTTTACTATAAAGATAAGGATAGAAACGGTTCAAGACACTATAGGTGCAAGCACTGGAGGAGCTCACAAAAGCAGGCGGCCTGCAAGGGCAGAATGATTTCAAATGTAGACATGACAAATGTGAGAATGACACAGCCGCACAACCATCCAGAAGAATCCAATTCAATTGAAATTCAAGAGCTGAGAAGAAATCTCATTGATTTGTGTATGAAGCAGCATAATGTGTCGTTGAACTGCCTCATTACAAACTTTTGCAGAGAGTAAGTACAATGACTATTGAAAACTGTTGAGATTGTACTAGGGCTACGTAACTTATCATAACATGAACGAATGTTAGTTACTCAACGTGCCAAAAACATATGTTTAAGAAAAGGTTGTGGATTTTCAAATATGACCGATATTAATAGTAGATAATTTGGAGAAAAGTTGGACAAGTCGAATAACTAACTTATTTTTAAAAGGCTACATATTAAAAGTTACAACCAAGTTAGGATAAGGTGCCCTAATGTGGCCATTGTCCCATTGATGGCCACTTTTCTCGATTTCCAGCCAATCTGGTCACTTTACAATCTTGGCCTTGAAGTAGTGTTCAAGTAAGGTCCCTACTTGGGCATAATAAGCCAAACTACTTCACATCATTGTCTACATTACAAGAAAAAGGGGTGGCCATCATTGGGTAGGCTCATTCTTAAGGTGGCCATCATAGGGCATCTTACCCTATGACTTTAACTCTTAAAATAATGTTAACAGCAGTTAAGTAATAAGTTACGGAGGCCTGGATTGTGAGTTTGTAGCTGTAGCACACGTACAAACTGTTAAGACTTTCGGTACTTTTAAGAAATGCCTCTGAGTGTGTGTGTTGTGATGTAAAAGTTACCTCTTCAATATGAATTTTAATCTTATAGTCTTGACGAGGCCACAAAAAACGATGTCTGCTTTGCGTCCATTCGGGATGCGGTGGGCTATCGCAGGAGAAGGAATCTTCCTCAAGGCAAAATGACCAGCCTCAGCCATGTGGGAAATGTTCTCAACACCCCAGAACATGCTTACTTGGGTAATTACTAGTTGTTGAGACTGTAACAAATGGAAAGTTATATTTTATTTACTGTAGCATGTTTTTTGGTTTTAGGAAGAACTATTGATGATCTGCAGAACTATTTTCAAGGGGTGGTGGGCAGCCCAGGGAGGGAGAGTGTCATCTTTTGCTCCAAAAGAGGCCTGGAAATGTTGTCGAGGCAGGACACGCTGGCGGGCGATGGCACATTTTATATGGCGCCAGACATCGATGGCGTCAAGCAAATATGGATTCTGTCAGCTTTTAAGCATGGCAAGGTACGTCAACTGGGAGGTGAATTCCCTTACAAATGGAACATTCCATGTCCATTCAGCTTCAAATTACTTTCACTGTAACAGAAAGTTTCCATAAGAAAAGTTATTGTACAGTTACAAATGCATATTGTAAAATTTACTTGTTCTCACACTGGTAAAACAAGTGTTTATAATTTTGCACGTCAATTGATGTATAAGTTCATGTGTGCAAAATGAACACACATTGAGGTATCTAATAAGATTTTAAACGTCAATAATTGGTGTGCAAACTTTTGACATGTCCGAAAAGTATAGCAGCTGCACACCGTATATCGTTCCCATGCTGATAGCATAGATTTGTGTGTGGCCAAATGTGCAACTTCAGTTAGACACCATGTAATGTGCAAAATCATGACCTGCTCACGTTGGTGCACACTTGTTTTACCAGTGCATGAATCAACTTTATTCTCTTTGACAAATGTCGTAAATTTACAACGATATTTTGTACAGCATTTGGATAGTTCTAAATTGTTAACTGTACCTGCATGTTGGTTTTCATGTGATTTAGGTTTTTCCAGTGGCAATGGCCCTCATGAGTGCCATGGATGAGCCCGCTTATGCTGCAGTTCTGGAATTCCTGAAGGAAAAGGGCTTGGCTCCGCCGGCAAAGGTCATCTCCGATTGGGAACCAGCCCAAAGAAATGCCTTCAGGAAGGCATTTCCTAACGCTGAGATGACTGGATGCATATGGCACTTCGTCAGGGTGAGCTTGAATATTTATTTTAAATAAGCAGACCATTCAGACTTCTCTTCCCTCAGACCTTCCTTTGTGCCAGGCAGTCTCAGAACCTTACAGATCTGAAACATAACATTACCCTTTAAAACAATAATTTCAAAACTATCTTTCTAAATGATTTAAAATATCCCTGAGCATCAGGTTTAAAGTTGTGGGGAGGCTACAGTGAAAAATTGGTCATTTTGGATAATAATGAACCTTATGGCATTTAATACAGTAGCTGACTCATACTTGCAACCCATTCTCATTTGTGTATGCCACTGACACTTTTTGGTCAGAGCAGCACTCTTTCATCCAACTACACATTAAAAATCATCATATTGGTAATGTTGTTACTAACATTCAAACACTCTATTTGGAACTTTTTATTAAATGCTCTAAAATCTTCCTGCGCATTGGGTTTAGAGTTACGTGCCAGACAACATGATAAATTTGATCTTTGTGTCCCCGCAACAGTTCTAACAGAACAAAAATTGTAATTTCTACCCCTTAAAAGCTATTGAAAATATGTACAGTGCCACCTATTTCTCAGTTAAATGAAACATAACAGAAAACCTTGTGTTAAGGGGACACTATGGTGAAATTTGGAAGCCTATGTTTCTGAACATTTTCCTTTTAAATTTCTTAAAGCATTCACAAAATAGGACCTTCTCTAGCTTTCTCAGAATTTTAGGAGCCACCCAAAGCTCTGAAAATCTTTAAATATGTTAAAACAGGCCTATCTTTGAAAAGTTCCATGCGCAAACTGGTTTGAGTTATATTGCCAAATCTTATGTTAGAATGTTCTATTATACACTAATATTAAAACCCGGCATGGATATCAAAATCAAACAACAGGAGTGTCCTCAGTACATTTTCCAATAGGAGTTAGTACCTTTGGCGTGTGTGGGTGGCTTTGACATCTTCGTTGTTGTTGACAATGCCGGCAAATTAAGTTGAATACCCTACAATTAAATGCATATGAGCCCCAAAGTTCCATCTCTAATAGCTTTGCGCAGGGAATCTTTCAAAAACTGCAATTTTTAGACCAAAAATGTCCTCATTTTTCTCACCATAGTGTCCCCTTAATGTTCTGAAATGTTGTAAACATTTTTTTGTTCCTCACAGGCTATATACAAACAAGCAGGATTGAAAGGCTTGGGGAAGTTCTGGAAAAAGAAGCATGAAAACACTCCAGTTGCCAGTCTTCTTCGCCTATATGCGCTGTTACCTCGACTCCCTCATACTTACATCTTGAAGGGAGTGCAGCTGCTCGAGGCCAAGGCGAAGAAAGATCTGAGGGGATCTGAGTTGAAGAAATTCCGCAAATTTCAGAAATACTTCCGCAAGGAGTGGATAGTTAAAGTTGGCGTCGAAGAGCTGTCCGTCCATGGCCACGAGATTAAAGCAACATCCGGGTTGGAGAGCTTCAACCGAAAGTTCAACAGCATGTCTCCCAACAAGAGACCCCCCTTCTGGAAATTGCTCTGTAAGTAAAACATAGGACATTTGTTGAGTGATTGAGGAGTCCGACATCCACACATATGGTCTGATGCACCACTGTCCAAATAAAATTGCATTGAGCAAGTTTTGTAAGGTACTTTACATACCAGAGACTTTCTGTCCATCAAGGACTTAAGGGAGGACCTTTTAGCCATTTATGCAGATCCTGCAGATCCTCTCTGCTCAGATTTGGAGCTGTGCAGCTCCCACTGTGAAGGTCTGTTTGGCCAGCTTGGATCTCGCCAGTTCCCTCTCTGGTCAGCCAGCAACAGCAACCGGTGTTTTTCTTAAAATCCTGAAACATAGTTCAATCCTCATTTAAAGTACTCACTGTAAACACTAGATTCGGAACACACACACACACTACAACAACAGCTTCTTACAAAAATATTCCTGAACTACACTTAAGAGTACTTGCAAATAACTCTGATAAACTTCAAACTATTGATCATTTAGATGACTCTAGAACTTTCCCCATATTGCTGGAATTCCATTATTAAAACTAAATTTAGAACAAAAACAATTTCTAGTTTTTGAGTAAAATCACTCATTTTTACTTGCAATAAATAATTTGATTTTTTGACATTTCAGTGACAATGAAGGACCTGGAGCAAGAAGTGTTCAGGGAGCATGCCAATTTCTATAGAACAGGGAAGGGGAAAGATCGGGCACCCAGGATGGCCAGGAGGGATGTGTACCTGGTGGACAGGGACCTCACTGAGGCAGTAAAGCGATTGGAGAGGGGGGAAGTGGATGTGATGGGGTTCCTCCTCCACGCCCAAAGCACCCTGACCGAAACCCTGGCCACCCTCCGGATTTATGGGATGGTCGATGTTGCTCCCACTGAAAGGTAAATGCTACTCTCACACAGATGAGAGTTCAAATTTCAGCCTGCTCTAATCTTATTACTGTTTAACTGTGAATAGGGATGACATTTCACCATCTGTACCAGTTAGGAGGAGGAGGAAGAGGGTGCTGGTCCTCGAATCAGAAGGTATAATAACTCCACTTTTATTTTAAGGGGATGCTACACTGAAAAGTATAGAGACTTTTGCTCCAAGTGTCTGTAATAGCATATTATCCAGTAACTGCTCTATCCTTTGCAACTAATAAGACTTTTACTTCCCTTTATGTTTTCTGTAGACCAAAACCATATTGTTAACTAGTTTT
The DNA here is from genome assembly GCF_000697945.3 of Frankliniella occidentalis. Taxonomy (NCBI): domain Eukaryota; kingdom Metazoa; phylum Arthropoda; class Insecta; order Thysanoptera; family Thripidae; genus Frankliniella; species Frankliniella occidentalis. The sequence goes on from NW_026267768.1 coordinate 34,457, forward strand.
GAACATTGAAAAATTTAAGATTGATCTAAAATATCAAATTACAAACCAAGTATAATTTTAAATACCTGATTAAGCAATATTGTTCCTTGGGCCGTTCTGATTCCAGAGAACATTACCCCAAATTTCTGCGGCCAAATTGATTGCGCAGAAATCAGTTTTAAAAACTCTCTGCAAAAGAGGATATAAAATATTAGGAGTTGAATGGTTTAACTTACAGACCCCATACAAAGTTTTGTAGCAGTTTCATGACATACTGAGTAAAAAAATCACATTCCCCAAAATTTTCTGTTTATTATGGGGATGGTCATTTCAGTGTAGCCTTCCCTTAATACGATAGTCCTTTCTCTTAAATAACACGTTGACTTTATTTGGAGCAGCTTCTGAGTGTGATGATCCTGCTCCTCCTGCTTCAACACAAAATAATTTAACAATGAATGATGATAATGATGATGAAGATGAAGATGATGGTGATGATAAACCTGATAATGACAACACTAAAGATGAAAACCCTACTGATGTGAACCCTCAAGATGACATTACTTATGAAAGCCCGAATGATGACGAACCTGAATATGAGATAAATTATGATGAAAACTCTGATAATGACAATGACCTTGAAATGATTGAAATGAAGAATAATCATGGCAATGACCCTGAAATAATTAAAATAGAAGATGATGACGAGCCTGAACATGAGATAAATTATGATGATAAAATCTCTGATAATGACAATGACCTTGAAATAATTGAAATAGAGAATGATAATGGCAACGACCCTGAAATAATTAAAATAGAAATTGATAGTGACAGTGACAGTGGAGATTTTTCAAAAGTCTGGTATTTTGACAGACTGAAGAAGCTCTGTGAGTAAATAATAGACTGAGATATGCTACCATGAAATTATATTTACTTTTAGATTCCTTTTCCTGTGTTTCCAGATCCATCACTCACAACAAGACAACTTTTGGAGGAGTCCCATGTAGGTAAGATACAACTTGGAATAGGTTGCTAAAGGGGAGACTATACTGAAAATATGGTGATTTTGTACAAAAACCACCTTTTCTGGAACTTTGTGTGGGAAGTGTTCCATCTATACAGTCAATTTTAAATTTTATTCTGTTATTTGTAACTTGGTCCTATGGACAATTAGTGACCCTCAATAGGACCAAATAACATATTTTTAAGTATGCTTTCATGAACTTTAAATACTAGTATTGGTTCTATTTTTTTTTAATGCCCCAAAACTTCCATGCGTTCCAAATTTTATGTTCCGGAGTTGATCATCTCAGGTTTTATGTTTTGAAAGGTTTTCTACAAGGTCTTTTATTATCTATCTGAATTTTTGGATTTAAAAGCTATATTTTTTGTTAATTTTTGAACTTTTAAAATTGTTAAAATGGTCCAGATTATAAAACTGAGAATCGGATGTAATAGTGCAAATCTGGCTCAGAGACGTTGTTCCTTGATCTTTTCTGATTTCAAAAATATTTACCTCAGCCTTCTACGTTCAATTTTGGAACGCAAGAAACAGTTATAGTAGAACCTTGCAGAGAATCAACAAGCACTGTAACCTTTAATCGGTTCAGCTTACAGACCCCATACAACGTTTTTTAACAGTTTTTCATCAAACTGAAGATAAAAATAACATTCCTAAAGAGGTCTCATATAATCATTGAGATGTTTATTTCAGTATAGTCTTCCCTTAAGAAAATGAGGGGCAAGGCAAGAGTAAGACAAAACATCTTTTAAAAGAGCAGAATGCTTTAGTTACTTCTGCCAATCTCTGCTTATGATCCAACTTCATGAAAGGAATAAAATATTACATGGTTTTGACTAGTGAAAATTAAGATGGGTCTTCCCATATCTGGCCCCCATGTATCAATTACCTCAAAAAATAACATTTCCACTTCTTGACAGGTTGCGGATGTGGCTGCCCCTACAACTGTGGCTTTCCACCAGAGACAGCATCTCCTGGTGAGCTGAAATTCTGAAGAAAAAAACAAAGGTTAACAAATATGCATACTTATTGTTTAATTTTGTTATCCAGATCAACAATGCAGCTCAGCCAGCAGCAGCACCTACCAAGGTGGGTTCAAATGGAAAATGCTTATAGCACACACCACACATTTCCACGGTTACACTTTCCCAACTAAACTTTTGTTGAATTTTCAGACTCTCAGGTGGCATGTCAAATGGAGCAGGAAGGGTGGCCAGCACCTGCGCTATTTGAAGGTAAGCAGGTGATATTCTCTTTTGAAGGAATGATGAAATGCACTGTAAAATTTAAAAAGAAAATTAATGTATGATATTTCTATGTTATTGATCTAGACTTAGCTGGAAGCTGTGAGGAAGGTAAGAAATCAAAGCATACATACTGTGTTTGGAACTGCCTGAAATCCTCCCAGATCTTCTTTCACAAACTAATTGCTTTATTCTTCTTTCAGCATATCCTGTGCTCTTGGAGACAGACTTCTCAATGGAGCACGAAGCGTGGCCAGCACCTGCGCTGTTTGAAGGTGAGCAGTGATATTCTCCTTTGAAGGAATGTTGAAATGCACTGTAAAATTTAAAAAAATAAAAAAATTAATGTATGATTTATTTCTATGTTGATCTAGACTTAGCTGGAAGCTGT